>NC_061081.1:13732670-13894129 GCF_021917145.1 Hypomesus transpacificus | reverse complement strand
TACAGGTACGGTAACACACAGCAACAGTCTGACAGAGAGACAGGGCCTCCCCCCTGGACCTCCTCCCTGGCCTCCCCCCTCTGCCTCCCCCCTGGCCTCCCCCCTCGGCCTCCCCCCTCTGCCTCCCCCCTGGCCTCCCCCCTGGGCCTCCCCCTGGCCTCCCCCCTCGGCCTCCCCCCTGGGCCTCCCCCCTGGACCTCCTCCCTGGCCTCCCCCCTCGGCCTCCTCCCCCCTGGCCTCCCCCCTCTGCCTCCCCCCTGGCCTCCCCCCTGGGCCTCCCCCCTGGGCCTCCCCCCTCGGCCTCCCCCCCTCGGCCTCCCCCCTGGCCTCCCCCTGGCCTCCCCCCTCGGCCTCCCCCCTCGGCCTCCACCCCTGGGCCTCCCCCCTGGCCTCCCCCCTGGGCCTCCCCCCTGGCCTCCCCCCTGGCCTCCAGGGTGGCCAGGCTCCCCTCACCTTCAGTATGGTACCGATGAGGACCCAGTTCCAGTCCAGGTTCTCCTTGTGGTTCAGGATGTGGCTGTCTCTCAGGTGCGTCAGCAAGGCATCTTCTGCGTCCTGCAGGACATACAGCAGATACGTTGTCACGGCAACATGGTTCTACTGACGGGGACGGGGGGGACGGGGGTGCGTTCAATGCGGGTGAGTGGTTGTCTGCGTATTTTTCCATCCATAAATCCTCCTATCTCTCAACTGGAAAAACAAGTTGGGTATGCTTTAGCTACGGAAAATTGTCATAGAGAATGTTCTTTCTGGGGGGAAAAAACACCTGGAATTATCAACCCGTGGGTGGGATGGAAAAGTACCTTTAGAGATACCGGGTTTGTTATTGGGGTACGTAGTTCTTGACCTCATGAGACCATGCCCACCTTGATGATGTAGATGTCTCTCTGGGGCCTGAAGTGCTGCTCTCGACAGTGCTGTGACGACGCGGCCTTGCGGACGATGTGGTCTAGATACAGGCTGTGGGGCTTCGGCCTTCGCTTCTTCCTCTCGTGAAACCGCTTCAGGTGGTTCACCGCTCCACTCGCTCGTCTAGAATGTCGGCATTAACGTCAGCAAGATAGCCCTCCGCCATGAGGGACTTAGTACATTAAAAGGCTTTTTTTTGTGAAAGACATTTTGTGTTATTATGCTACGGTTGTTGTTTTTTTTGGGGAAGTGTTACATAAGAGAAGGTTATTCCACTTTTGTGTGTGTGGGATGCGTGTATGGGTGTGTGTGTGGGATGCGTATGCAGGTGTGTGTGGTCTGTATGTGCGGGTGTGTGTGGGATGCGTGTGGGTGTGTGTGGGATGCGTGTGCGGGTGTGTGCGCGAGGCTACCACTCACAGTCTCTTCTCCTGTGCGATGTCGAAGGAGGCGGCCATGTTCATGAGGGTGGGCAGACAGTGCAGGTGATGGCTGTGACTGTGCGGGAGGATGGTGTTGGTCTGAGGAAGACAACACACACACACCATGACCCCGCTGACAGCATGGGGACGTCCTGAGGACAGGACCCTGAGACCGAAGGCGTTTTAGAACCCTCCCAGGGTCCTTGGTGTCTACAGAGGAGAGAACGGCTGGTTACCATGTGGAGGAGCTCGCCAAGGAGAATCATGGCTCGCACCGAGATATTGTCATCGCTGCTGGTGATCACCTCAACGAGACCCTGGGGAGGGAGGGAGGGACAGAAATGATTTCAAACAGGTGTGTGTTTGTTAATAATCAACCTAAAACAACTAATGTCTTGTAGATGATCAATCTTCCAGGGTACAGACAGACTCCATGCTACACGAGCCTACCTCTAACAGTCCACTCTTGATGAAGGCAGACAGCACCAGAGCCAGGTAGTTATCCATGAGGTCAGGCCTGACGGACAGGAAACAAGATGACTTTCTACTATTGAATATATACAGTTTGTTATTTATTATAATAAACTACATATATTTCGGTGTCTGAGTCAAGGACCTGTCTGTATTGACTGGCTACATCGCAACCACATCTCAGCTACCAGGCAGGGTGAACAACATATTTATTCTCCCCCCCCCCCCCCCCCCACACTTTAGTCATCTCTTACTTTGACAGTATGATATGAGTTGAACTAGGCAATAGGGGGGGGCCTTACCTTGAGCGTGCTCGGTGTGGAAGGATTATTTTTGCTTCAGCAGCAACGAAACCATCTGACAACCTCCAGCTGTCTTGAAACCTGCTGGGATCTGCAGACGGTGGAAAATCGAGTTCAAACATTCCCACTGTACTTGTCTTTTAGTGTTTATCATGTTCTGAACAGTGACATCAGCAGAAAGAAAATACATTTTGAAAAGAAAGAGGATAACTGAAGTTTGAGATGTTTATTTTTAAATATCCATCAAACAGTGCTTTGAGGAAAGAGTTCCTGTACCCACCTACACTGTCAAGTGCTTCTAGAAAATCGGCAGTTCCAACTGGCACAGGGAGACGAAAGATATCATACATGACCTCTAACAGGCCTTTCTGTGGGAGTGAGAACAGGGAAACAGTTAGTCACAATATCGTCACAACACACGGGGTCAGATGGCTGAGCGGTTAGGAAGTCGGGCTATTAATCAAAAGGTTGTTGGTTCGATTCCTGGCCGTGCCAAATGACGTTGTGTCCTTGGGCAAGGCACTTCACCCTACTTGCCTCGGGGGAGAATGTCACTGTACTTACTGTCAGTCGCTCTGGATAAGAGCGTCTGCTAAATGAATGAATGTAAATATTACTGACAATCATTTTGCCCCTTTAACTGGACACTTTATACAAACCTCAACGTAAAGGCAAAATAGACAGGTGTGAAACCAAACTTCAGATCACATACCCTCCACCACGTGGTAAATAAAGCTTTAATATAGCTGTGTGTGTACCTACCCTCACCTCCATATTTGGAATACAGAGCAAGCCAATCAGAGACTGTATTCCAGAGTTGCCTGACTTGCACAGGTTAATGATGCCTGGAGGAAGAAGGAGATGGATGTAAGACAACCACATAATACTGCTGTTTACACACTCTGACCTACAGGCACATAATTATAAAGAATAATTTAAATCAAAGACGAATCTTGAAACCCGATCTTGAATAAGATATACATTTCAAAACACAGCTGTTTTCCACAGACTCACAGAAAATGTACAAATACACATACATTTACACAGAAAATGTACAAATACACATACTTTTACACAGAAAATGTAAAAACACATGACATTTATGAGAAAAAATCTTGATTGACGAAGACTGTACATGCAAAACTAAATATGAATACACAACATCTTATTGTGTGTTATGACCCTTATACTGCATATGAGGTTCCACATGTCACAGGGATTACGGTTTTACCTGACCAGGAGCGGAAGGAAGCCACTATGGACATCTTACTAGCCAGGAAGCAGGCCTCTCGGTCTTCTCTACAACACAAACACCCACAGGCCAGCATGAAACGGCGCTGAGCAACGCTGGGTTATACAGCAGGCTTCTGTTTACCGCTAGAGAACTCACTTCAGCTGGCTCTCTGCTGTGTCCGAGTTGTGTCTGTAGTGGAAGTCTGTGTAGGGTGCCAGTATTTGCTGAGGGGGGGAAACAATTTATATTTATACATTTTATTAAATAAATGATTCAATAATTTAAATTTATATAATATATTATATGATATAAAATTAATACATATATATATATATATATTAATTATATACACACACACATTTATCTATAATAATAATAGTAAATCCCCCAAAAAACGTTATCTGGAGTTGGAGCTCTAGGCTCAGTCTCCCATAGTAGTCGTATCTCTCTGTGCTTCCATTACCTCCAGCTCCACGTCGGAGTGCACAAACTGGCGAGTGTGCGGGTGGTTGAGGAGGTGCAGGACGGTGGTGATGAGGGCCTCGTTGATGCGGCTCAGCTGGCAGTCGATGACGTTCTTCAGGAGGGTGCTGAGGCCTCCCCTCTGGGCTACCATCATGGGGTTCTTCAGGGCTGGGGGGCCACAGGAGTCACAGGGGGGCCTGTCAGAGAGTGTATGTGTGTGTGTGTGTGTGGGAGGGGGGTCACTCACCAAGCTCACAGATGATGGCGATGCAGGCGCGCACCATGCGGTCTCGCTCCTGCCTCCCATCGTTGCCCACGGCAATGATGGAGTTGGTGATGGAGGAAGGGAAGAGTAGTGCATTCACAGTAATCATCTGTAGGGGGCAGCAGAGAGAAGGGTTTAACAGCAGCTCAACCTAAAGAATGTTCCATTGACGCTTTTATCATTTCTAGAGGAGGGAGGGCGAGGGGATTATACTTTAAGGGGGGGGGGGTCCTACCTTTCGCACCAGCCTGAGCGCCTGTGTTCGCTCCACCTCGTTATTCTGCTGGATGTCTATGCACCTGCCAGAGGGTACAGGTCAAAGGTCAAGACCGGGTGTTGATGAATGAGGCAATCTGGGGGCACAGGGTTCCTGTGGAGGTGGGATGGGGGGGGAGGGGGGGGAGCTCACCTGGCGATCAGGTAGTCCACCTGCAGCCTGAGGACCTTCTCCAGGATGTTGCTGTCCCTGATGAGGAAGCGCAGCGCACGCAGGCCGGCCGCGCGCACCTCCTTAGCCTCGTTCAGCAGCGCCAGACGTAGACTGGGGGGCCAAACACACACACAAACACACACAAACACAAACACACACAAAAACACACACACAAACACAAACAGAGGGGAAAGTATTGAAGCATACTACTGACGGGGAGGAGTATTAATAGAACACAAAAAAAGTATTTGCCAAAGTATCTGTAGATGCTTTGTTAAAATAATCACTCACCAAACAATTATTTCTTCATGTGTCAACCCAAGTCTCTCCTCTGAATGGCCGACATTGCAGAGAAGCTGTGGGAGTAACAGGTATACCAGTATGAATGACACATCTCAAAACACTTACATACACACACACACACGTTTGTGGAGTTGTCACACCGACCTTTATGAAGTTGTTCAGGTGGCCAAGCTTGCGCATATTGGAGACTCCTTGTTGCTTGGCAACGTTTTGAAGGATCTCCCGAAGGTTCTCGGAGGGCTCTGAAAACCCAGTAAAGGTTCGCTCTGTTAGAACTCCCAAAAGGAAAAAGATGAGTGTGTTCTAAGACTGTGATGAGGGTTGACCGACATCAGGACCAAAGCATGAAGACTGACCAATATTGAAAACTGGAAAAACATAAACACAAATTTAAATACATGCAGGTCTAAATAGTGGTGTCCTGACTTGACCGTTCGGTGCCGTGCATACGTTTAAGGTCAGGTCTAAAGTGGTTTGGTTGGATGTTACGGTAATCTTGGAATCATAAACGAAATCTTTTTGATTACAAAACCAGGTCTGCATTAATCTGAGCACTGGCAGACATGCAGCATTGAGTAAAGGAGTACAAGACAGCTGACAGCAGATCACAAGGGGATTTTAAGGACACTAACCACAGTTTAACCAGTTTCCCTGTGGCAAGGACAGGGATCACTAGAGAACATGACCTTTAATTACTGCGTATTAAACTTTCTTTTTTTTTTTTTACTGGAAAGGACAAACGATTACCTCACATAACTTCTAAACCCAAACCTTCTGACTAGCAGTAATATTCCAAGAACTCTGACTTGAATGTACGTTAGTGGGTGTGTGTGTAAGGGTAAGGGGTGTGTGTGCATGTGTGTGTGGGGTGTGTGTGTGTGGGGGGGGGGGGGGTATGGGTAAAGTGTGTGTGTTAGTGGGTGTATTTGGGGAGTATAAGGGCGAACAAGATGAGACAAATAACGAAATAGCAACTTATGTTATTTATCACGGAATCCTTACACAACTATTAATGTCATGTAGCTAGATTGCCACATTATAATTATGCGTTTACACCGCGAAGGTTATGCAGTACGGGTCGTTTGTTACATGCGTACCAGCTGCCGCAGCTAAGTTGCTAGCTGGCACTGTAGTTACTGTAGCTCTATGTAAATTAATTTTGAAGAAAAAAACTGTGTGTGTGGGAAATTTATGCTAGCTCGCGTGCTATGTCGGCTAAAATGTATTATTGAATAACTGCAGGAATGTACTGGTAGCAGTGTTAGAACTTGCTGGATTGGTACAAATAAAATGCATTTTACTCAGACTTTACTGTGTCTCAGCATGATAACGTTTATGATAGCAGCATCTTGCTTGGGTTAGACTAGCCAGCAACATGGGCTGGTATCAGTGATGAATGATGATGATGATGATGATGATGATGATGATGCTGACTCCAATCTGATTCATAACGTACCTCTGGAAAGATCGAGCGGTACATTTTCCTCCCCACTGTCATTCCGACCTGCCAAACTCAGAATTAACATCAACACGGTAGAGGGAGAAACAGCGATTATTGAGCCTCAGACAACTTTCTGATGGGTCAGTGTCCATTACAACCACTGAAGAAGAAATCTGGTCTCACTCACCTCGCATCCGAATGCTTCGGGTCGGACGGCCTCGGATGCTGACCGCCATGTTTCCAGAATTTTTTCTCAACTCCACCTGAAACAACAGGGATTATCGCGAGAAACACATGAGTTCAGCTACTACATTTTTCATTAAGCAACACCAGCAGGGGGAAAATACCGCTTTCCCACCATATAAAACTGTAATGATGAATGCCAACGAGTACGCAATCAGCATAACAGTCACTGTTTAAAAGAGTTTCTACATTTCTGTTTCTTCTCGTTGTGATCAGTGACACCCAAAAACAGATTGTCTACATTCACACCTTATGCTTAGGGCCAGCTATTTAAAATTGCTTGTACAGAATTCTTTGGTTTAATCCATGTATTGTACATTGGACGGGGCGCAACCAAACTCATAGGCTACATTAATACCGAACACAACTATTTCTCATAGCGGCAATAATATGTATGTAGCAATATGTATGCGTGCATGTGCTTAGACTATACAGAAAACGTTGCTAGTGTGTTCATACATGGCAATTAACATACATAATTAATGTGCCCAATTGTCAGACTGTTTAAGACTTGTTGGTTCATTTCACTTGTCCACTGAGTGCCGCTCTTCACCTTACATTCTAAAAACTGGTCCCGAATAAGAGCGACTTCCGCCTACAGCCAGCCAATCACATCGTAGTAAGTAGCACACCAGCAATACTGGGGCGGGCAACCAAGCGGGAGGTTTAAATTGCAATTGTGTCCCGCTTGAATCTTGGAAAACTATCTCAAAAGCTGCCGAACTATATTTTACCTGGGTCTCCTATCTACAACAGAGGAAATGTCTCACAAAAGGTAACTGCCTGCAATATTTTTTACAGCCGATCGAGCATCGATTGCCTTGTGCGTTGTCGAGGACGCATGGGGGTTGCCTTGGTCAGATGTGCCACTTGCCGTAGGATGTTCCAATGCTCAAATTTTCAACATTCTTCAGTCCAGACATCAGTGTAAACTGCATAGCTTACAACTTAGCAAATGTATATTCTATTATTTACATAGTGAAATAATGAGTGGCGCACTGTATGCTGCTAATTAGCTACTGCTGGAAACTTCTGCAACCACTTCTGCAACAACTTCTGCAACAACCTCGCGCTCTCACGTCTCCTTTGATTGCAAACTGATAAAAACCTGGACATCTACAACGACATGTATTTATATTAGTATAGTTGTGTATTACTATTCCAAGCCAGAATTTTTATTTCCATTCTCCCTCTTTTTCATGTTGTGTCACGGCCCGCGCGATCTGACTAGCTTGCTAAAGTTAGCTTCCAACATTATGGCGGGCACCCTTTGTGACTCGTAAACCCAAAACAGTCTCTGCATTTTTATTTCACATTAAGATGTAGTTCTTGCACAGTGTATACATCCCATAATGTATGTGTTTAAATCTAATCAGTCTCTTTTTTCGTTTCAGGCCGCTTCAGGAGTTGTCCCTTCTGAGTGATAAATTCGAGGGTTCAATGCTGACCGACTCGCACCAGCGGAACAAACAGAAAAGCAGGGTATGTCTTGGGGGTATAGATAATGAGAACACCCCTACCGAACTCATCCAGGAGTGGTCACCACCTCACAAGCACGCGAAGGTCGTCATTAAAGGCAAAGAAAACCAAGGAAGACAGTTTGTTCTTGCTAGGCGATCCAGAAAAAGCACGCAATTCACAGGTGGGTTAAACGACTGTAGCATCTCATCCGCGTCCCATACATTTCTTGAGTTAACCTTTTTTTATTGCCTAACTAATTAATATGTTGTTTGAATGTTCGTGTAGTTGCAGTGTCCTGTTGGGATAGTTTACCGGACGAGCTGTTGCTGCACATCCTCTCCTGCCTGCCGCTACGGGACCTACTTAGGATGTCCAGGGTCTGCAAACGATGGCATCGCCTGGCGTAAGTCTAGGACCCCTAACTCAGGCCTGTTGCTGTGACACTAAAGTATTCATACGTAAATATCGCATTGGCAGTCTGTTATGTTGCTGCGTTAGCCTCGTTCATTGGAACACATCTATTTCTGCACTACTGTAAAGCTTATGAGTGTCTCTGAGGTAGGATTGATCCCATCTGTTCTGGTTCATGGCAGGTTTGATGAGACACTGTGGCAGAGTGTGGATCTGGTGGGGAGCACCCAGCTGGACTGTGCCCTGGGGCAGGTGCTCACAGCTGGGGTGAAGAGACTGCGCTGCCCCCATACCTTCCTTGGGGAACCACATTTCACTACGAAAGGGTGAGTTTTTGCCCATTGGGTTTACCATTTTTTTTAACCCAATACAAAAACAAATACAAATGATTTTCTTTTAACCTTCGCAATGTGGAGGTCTGAGACAGCGCAACGGTTAAAAGAAAATGCTTCCCTTTGTTTTTGTATGCGGTAAAGTTGTCGCAATACGGGGGTGGGTCACAATGACTGATGGGTCAGAATGACACGAAGATAACACAAAGTTAAATTATTGTGATTTTGCGAGGCTGTCCTGGGTTAAGACTAGAATTTAACAGTTTAATCTAAAAGGAGGATTTGAACCTGCGACCTTCTGATCTATAGGCGTATGCTCTCACCACTTAGCTACAAAGTGCACCTATTGATGTCCTGTCTGCTCCGTCTCCCAGGCACCTGCATGTCCAGCACATGGATCTCTCCAGCTGCACTGCCAGCCCTTCAGTCCTGCTGGATATCATCTCACGCTGCCGGCAGTTGAATCACCTGAGCCTGGAAGGAATGGAGCTCTCTGACGGCATCATCCAGTGAGTGGAAACCAAACCGTGAATGGTGACATGGTCTTTCCCCCTTTAATGGTGGCGACCCACCATAATTTGTCCTGCTTCACAGTTCTGCTCTCTTAAGTGCACTCGATTGATGCAGTTAATTCGAAAAAGTGCCAGATTTTCTTCCAGGGGCGCAAGTCCACAGACCCTCCTAGAAGATTTGAGGCCAGTGGTCTCCCCCCCTGTGGTCTCACAAAGTCCTGTGGGAAACACTGGGTGATTTGCGAGAGATGTTCCTTGTGACCTTCTCCCTAACCCCTTAAACGTGTCTCGCAGGTCCCTGTCCGAGAACCCAAACCTAGAGGAGCTGAACCTGTGCGGCTGCTCTGGCTTCTCTGCTGAGGTGCTTGGAGACATGCTCCGGTCCTGTTCCCGGTGAGCTAGCGAAACATGTTGGGGGGGTTTCAGCTTTTTGTTAATGTGGTTTAGATTCTGACAGTTCAAGGCAGGAAAGGCAGGGTGGGAAAGAGAGGGGATGACATGCAGGGTATATGGTACATGTTTTACCCAGTGAGCCACTGGGGCAGCAGAGCTGAAGTGGTGAAACTCATTCCTCAGTATAAATACCTGCCCATGCAACCTGTGGCATAGGTCGTTTTTCTATGGCTTTGATGACTAAAATAGTGTGTGTGAAAGAGGGTTGCGTATGGGAGTCAGACGACCCTAGTTCAAACCCCGGAGTGGGCAAGTTAGGGAGCAATATTGACGAACAAGGTAATGATACTTGTGACTGGTTAAACATCTTTTTACAACCCCATTTTTTTATTGACTGATTTATTTTGGGAGGAATAATTTGTAAGTTTTCTGTATTTTCTTCTACGAAGGTTGGAGAATCTTAACATATCGTGGTGTGACTTCAGCCATGATCACGTGAAGGCTGTGGTGGATAACCTAGCGTGTAGCATGGTCCACCTAAACCTCAGTGGCTACCGTCAGAACCTGACCATGGAAGGTAAGAGAGGCCTTAGAGAGCATCACCATGACAGGACTAATGTGCTTCTGGGAAGTTGTGTTAACAACATAGTTTATCGCTCTAAATAAGAGTGTCTGCTAAATGACTAAATGTATGCTCAAGCTATAAGTCTGGCTGTTAGTGGTGTAACACGTTGACATGTTGAATGGCTGTTCCACGTCATGGGAGGGATCTTAGCCTTTTCTGTTTTTCAATGACTGTTAACCTGCTAATGCTGGCCTTCTTCTCAGACCTGAAAACCTTGGTGGAGAGATGTCCAAACCTCCAGGTTCTGGATGTTAGGTGAGGACCTACCACACCTGAGAAGCTAAAAGCGTTTGTCATGTTGTTCGGGGTCTGGTCTGTATGTGGAACTCAAGTTGTCACTTGTGTTAACTGGTTTCCGCCTTGTGTTTTACAGTGACAGTGTTCTCTTGACGACGGACTGTTTCACCGTTCTTCTGGAACTGAAGGAACTCGTAAACCTGGGCTTGAGTCGCTGCTACCTCATCCACCCTGCTTCCCTGGCGTGAGTCTCACGCACACAACTTCAAAAACAGATCAATTTACAATCTCAAAGTTCTGTGCCCATCCTTCCTTTTATCATATCAAGATTTAAAAATAAAAAGTTTTTTGTGTTTCTCTTATCAGTGACTTGGAGACGTTTCCTTCGCTGAGGACTCTGCAGGTATACGGGCTGGTACAAGACAGCTACCTTCCTGCCCTGAAGAAGGGTCTGCCTCGCGTCAGCATCAACAGCGAGCCGTTCTCCCGCGTCGCTCGTCCTACCCCCGTCGACCTGAGGGAACACCGCATGTGGAACATGAGGTGTCGGCTGAAATATAGGCTTTAGAACGCGTTAGTCGTCTCCAACTGCATTCAAGGAAGTATGTTGGTTTCCAAAGGACATGTTCAGGTTGGGAGTCTCTCAGACTGTTGTGGAGATGATTTTATAAGGGTCGAGTTTGAGCATTAGGTTGGAAAGCTTTCAGCCAGTGCTGGTTGTCAAGTAAGGCAGAGATTTCATTATGCCTTGAAGGTGCACAGTCAGGGTGAGATTTTAAAATGCAGGTACTATGCATTTCTTCTGTATAACAAGCAGAGAACGTTGTAGGATTTTTTTTCTTTTTAGGGTTCTCATTTTAGAAATGTTTTAATCTTGAATTGTTTTACCGGTAGAATATGATAAGAATGTGAAAGGAAGTGTATTTGTAAAATTGATGAACAAAGATAAAGCCAGAGAATGTGGTGCGGTTTATATTTGCCTTATGAAACATTCCAAAGACAGACTTGCTTGATAAAAGACTGGTCCTAACTTTGTTCAACTATGTTGATGATGCTCACGTTCTTGAAGTTATGTTACCATGCCGATGTGTAATCATTAATGTACTGAATGTCAAACAGATGAAGCTAATACTTGCCTAAAAACTGACTATAGAACAAATCCCACTATTTAAATCCCTTTTTGAAAGTCTGCAGCGTTTCAAAAATGTCATTTTTGTAACTTTTATATGTGAATTTGAACAAAGATAAGGCTGCTTCCGTTTATGAATTCAGTTCATGTAAGAAGGGATTGATGTTACTCAGACAGTACAGCTTGTTTCAGTCAGCTACTTTAAACTGAATGTTGGACTTGTCATGCTATGGAACTGGTCCATGGGTGTTCAGTGTAAAATTGTGAATGAGAGCACTAAGGCATCTGTAATGTCAATGTCAGCCACAAGATGGCGCCCTGCACCCTTTTATATGGTTCTCATTCTAGGTGTTGAAAGTTGGGCATCCGTTAAGAAATTGTTGGAACTTGAATTTTTATTCATGCATTGTGCAAACATTTTGGAAATGTCTACATACAATTATGTAAATAAATGTTTTTATTGCAAGTCTTTGTGAGTTTGTGCTAAGTTAAGGCACAACATTAAGCTTTAAAAAAAAAAAAAAGGCTTACACTTTTGGCTCCAAGTGATTTAATAGTGAACCAATATTTCAGCACACAGTGCTGCTGTCTGGGTAATATAACTTACAAATACACAACACAATGCAGCCCAAAGCTAACAGCAGATGTCCTATAACTCCTAGTCAAAAGACATAGCCTTTAATGCATTTATTCATTGTGCAACACGAGAACTGTTCACGTAAACTTCTCTTTTTGTACATTGCCTGGTTTATCAAGGATTTAATAAGGGATAATCTGCTCTTCGATGTGATTGGTTTTCAGGGTGCATGATTGCCCTGGCTGTGACCAGTTTTGATCATGTTCCACAAAACTAAACATTGGTTTGGTTTTAAGGTTTAGTGCACTTTGTAGCTGTTCATTAGTTTAAAGTCAACTCAATAGCAATGCGGCATAAAGCTCAAAAGGCTAGAAAAGTACTTGGTCAGCCAAGCTGAAAATAGATTTAGTAAATAATGCACTAATATCAAAATGTTCAATCACTGCTCTCAACAAATTTTCTTGATAAGGTACATTTTTGGCACTGTGTGGTAAGAAAATAAATACAAATAAAATTCTAATCATTTGACGAGAATTGAACTCATGGTTGGTATAAAGGGCTTCCTTGGTAAAACCATTTCAAACAGCGTCTGTAACAATCAGCATGAATGAAATAAACTTCAGCAGCAAGGACAAGCATCACAAGTTACAACAGCAACTCACAGTCGAGAATATGAACCACAGAACACCACCAGGAAAGATATTTACAACAATCTAAATACACTTTCCCTGACAAAAGTTACATTTTTTCACCCCCCCAGTGATGCGATGGGTCAACTGCATTTGGCTACGTGTCTCATTAGAGACGGAGGGAGGGCAGTGAACAGCAAATCAGTAACATTGAACTTTCTGCCTGGATTAACATAACGCAAACATACAATACATCTGTCATTACAATGCCTCAAAGTCAGCTCATGAAGGGGACGGTTCACTATACTGGACGACAGGAGATCCACCACAGAGTGGAGAGTTACAATTTAAGGCTGCATTCCAGTAAAATCAGGAAACAATAAAAGAAAACAAAAAATCAACACCACACAAGCTAGTACACTTTTACTGGCAAGGTCAGTTTAGAGAAGGGATGTGTCTCTGGAAAGAACTTTGACGGGTCGTGCAAAGAGAAAGGGAACCCTCCCCAAAATAGTCTAATGTGATTTCTTTGCTGTTTAACCAAATCAAAGTCAATCCAGTCAAAAACTTCATTTGTGAATTTCACCATACCACTTCTATCCCCCAATCCCCTCTCTCCCCCAATCCCCTCTCACCCCCAATCCCCTCTCACCCTAACCCCTCTGTCCCGCATCCTGTTTCTTACCCTAACCTTCTCTCCCCCCCCTCCAGATGAAAAACAACATCTGACCAAGTTCACCTCAAGATCACCAACGTCACAAGTCCTGCTGTACCAGACTAGCCTCCTCCGTCCACTGCTACGACGCACCTCTCGACGCCCACGGAGGAGGAGTCTGTGCTCTCCGCCAGGCGACGGACCAATCAGCTTCACAGAAGAACGGTCCGCAGCTGGTCTTCGTCGCTCATGGTGATCGTTGCTACGGCGCCGTCGTTGAACTCGAACGACGTCCCCCCGTCCACCACCATGCAAGCGTCCCAGCAGCGTGAACGCACGCACACCCTAAACGACAAGACCGGGGTCAGGTGGCTGAGCGGTTAGGGAATAGGGCTATTGATCAGAAAGTTGCCGGTTCGATTCCCGGCCGTGCCAAATGACGTTGGGCAAGGCACTTCACCCTACTTGTCTCTGGGAGAATGTCCCTGTACTTACTGTAATTCGCTTTGGATAAGAGCGTCTGCTAAATGACTGAATGTAACTGGGCCTGTTTACGAACGCATGAGGCTTTAACAGTAGGAGACGATGTTTGGATTAAAGTGAGGTACCGGTTGGCGAAGCCTCGCTGACGGCTGTTGGAGAACACCCTGTTGACGATGGGTTCTCTGATGCTGTAGAACATTCTACCGTCCTCAGGGCCGTACACCAGAGACTCATTGTACTTCTCTGTAACTGTCAGGAAAAAAAGAATACCATATAATAATGGAACTTTTAATTTATTAATTTAACTTTTGGGATATTAATCTGGGTTACTTTCAGGGATTCAGTGCAAATCACTATGGAAACAATGTTGTCTTTTACGGAACAGATGCCATGACTAATGCTCGTCAACATTCAGCAACCCCATGTTACGAAACGTACCTTTTCCTATCAGTTCCTGGTTCAGTGGAATATCAAGACCCGTTTGTGCCTTTCCTAGAAGGAAACACTCAGCTGGTCATGGCTGCTGATAGAACATCTAGTCTTTATTCCCAGATTTGATGACACAACACCAATTTAAACACACACCAGACAGCTGTATGATTATTTAAAAGTTTACGATGTGTACATACCAATTCTAAGGACATCCTCCACAGCTTGTTCAACAAGTTTGTTAATATTATAGGACCTAAAAAATAAAATAAATAAAATTGCCTTTCATTTAGCAACACCAGTGAATTGCTGGGAAAGAAAACCTTAAGAAGAATCGAGGATATCATCAGGCAGTTCTAGGAACAATCATTGACAAGACCTCCCATGCACCTACAAGCACTCGTCTGTGGATTTCTGATTGGCTGTAACATCCCTTGTAAAAACCGTGTGTAGCCAACCCTTGTTTTTGTAATCAATACCAACAGACGCCAGCGCACACCAGGACATCTAGCACCCCCTCAAGTTTGTTTATCCAGAACGAGCCAGAGAAGATCTGGATGGCTACGTACCAGGCTTTGGACCCGGTACCAGTGCATACGCTGAGGCCTGAACTCTTCTGCTTCTCCCAGGGGCCGTCGTTCACGGACATCTCATAGTAGGAGGCCCTATGGAGCGAGAGGGTGAGATGAGCTTTGAAGGATTTAAACTTCCCCCTGTGATGGACAGAAATCCACCAATGAGTGCTAGGCAGATGGTTGAGGGGGGTGGGGGGGTATTTAGACAACATGCTCAGACACAGTCATGTTTAGGAGGGGTTGGTGTGGTTGGCATGCTATGGTTAAGTGATAGGGCTCACCTCGAGGAGAGAGATTCACCGATGAAGATTTCGTTCAGACTTCGGACGGGGAGAAGGTAAGGCTTGGAGGGGTTTCCATCCACTGCACCTGTCTCAAAGAAACACAACTTAGTGAACAACGAGGAAGAGCCAGCACACTTGTTCTCTAACAAACATACTCAAAGATAGTAAAGGACAGAATACTTGGACTCCAGAATTAGTAACATCCATAGACAGATAAGCAGACAGAGACAGACACACAGACAAGGCCCCCAGACAGACAAGGCCCCCAGACAGGCAGGGCCCACAGACAGGCAGGGCCCACAGACAGGCAGGGCCCACAGACAGGCAGGGCCCACAGACAGGCAGGGCCCACAGACAGGCAGGGCCCACAGACAGGCAAACAGGCAGAGTCAGATATCCAGGCAGTTAGCAGGGAGGACAGAAGGACAGGTACACATGGTGGCGCAGGGTGCTGGCGGGGGCGTACAGCGCTGGGCCTGCAGGGTGGTGATGCGGTGGGCCTGGTTGTGCTGCTCCAGGCTCAGCTGCTGTTCGTGGAGGTCCACCGGGGTGGGGTTGATCCCCGTGCCCTCCAGGTGCAGACGGATCCTCTGGCGCCACTGCCACCTGACGGGGGGGGGGGGGGGGGGGGGGGGGGGCAGGTGGGGAGAGGGGGGGAGGGCAGGTGGGGAGAGGGGGGGATGGTTGGAGGGCAGATGGGAGAGGGGGGGGAGGGCCAGAGGGCAGGTGGGGAGAGCACGTGGGGAGAGAGAAGGGGAGGGCAGGGCAAGAAGGGAGAGAAAGAGAAGTAAATAGTTTAATCAGTAAAGGACTTAAGCAGTGTGCGTGGGGAAGAGACACAGAGAGAGAGACACAGAGAGAGAGAGGAGAGAGAAGGGAAGGAAGCGAGGTGACAAAAAAATAAGCCGGGATATTAATAGGAAGTTCCGGGAATCAGAGCGGACACTTCCGTGACACAAGCAGCAGGGGGCGGAGGAGGAGCCTCGGCAGAATGAACAGTCCAAATGTTAACACAAATCTTAATCACACTTAATCACTCACTTAATCGTGTTTTGACTTTAGCTAGAAGGAGACCCTCACCTGAAGTCCCCCCGTCTGAGTTTGTGGAGCACCTCAGGGAAGGCGTGTGTGTAATGCACAGGCAGACACAGGTGACCCTCTGACCTTCACCCGCACAGAGAAAGGAAAACAAGGGTTCAGCACGTACAGTCCTTTTCTCTGACGCTAATCTTTTTACGTTTGTTTTTTCTAAGAAGATAAAATAAAAGGTTAGTTGGACTGAATCAAGTTTCTTTTTTCCGTTTCCTTTTTTTTTTTTTTTTTTTTTACCCAACAAACTTCTTGGGTACCCAACAGGATTGTCTGCTAACTGACAGTTCCAGGTGTTTTACAAAACATTCCAAACCACTATTCCCTTATTCCATGTTTTGTCTTTATTCATAAACCCTCCCTTCCAAAAACATTCCATGATGAGTTCATACCTCTCCGGATCAGTATTGACACCAACAACTGGTTTGTCCCTGCTGAACACCTTACTGGCCACTAGTAACATGGTCCCATCACCTACAACATGAATGGAGGTTAGTCTCAATGACAAGCAGGCTACACAATAGCTTATGTGTTGTCTGAAGCTGTTGTTTGGATAACTCCCTTTATTCTGTGGGTCACACCTCAAATAACCCCTTTATTCTGTGGGTCACACCTCAAATAACCCCTTTATTCTGTGGGTCACACCTCAAATAACCCCTTTCTACGGTTTAGAAAAGGGGTCATCGTTTTGTCCCGCAGTAGAACACAAAAATGTGTTACTGTTGAAAAAAAACTACAAAAATTGCTTCCAAAAACGAACACTAATCAACTAACACAATCTATCTTTTATTGTGAAAACTACAAAAATGACTTCCATAAATAACGAAGAAAACCCCTACCGCCAGCAGAGATGATGGCATCGGCCCATTTCACCGTTTCTTCACTGTATTCCCCCCTCTTCACCACACGCACTTCAACTCCCTCTTGTCTGGAGAGAGAAACACACACAAACACAGAGAGACCAAACACAGATTTAGCACCAATAACTATCGTTGCTTATGGCAAGAGAACAGCGTCTGTGCCACTCGTAAGGAAGGCAGGAGGAAGATGTGTGGCTGGGGTTTATTTAAACACACACACACACACTTACTGTAGACTGTGCACTATGTGTTCCACGTTGCGTGTGTGGATGTTGTGCCTCTCCAAAAGACCACAGTAGCTAGAACCTTTCATTGCCAACTGACAGGTAAAGGAAACAAAACGTTGGAACTTTAAGTCAAACAGTTTCAAATACGACCCTTGAATAAAGTTGATGAAACCGTTATCAAAGTGAGTTGTGAAGCAATGTTCAGGCATTGGTGGACGAGATTTCCTAATACTGCAGCTTACAACAATTAGGGCCCAAGACCAGACGGCCAGCCAAGGAGGACTGAACACATTTCTGATCAGTATATCAGTGTGACTAGTCTTGAGTTAGACCTACTTCTATATAAAGACATCCATACAAGACTACAAACGATATAAATACGTAACACCCTCTCCCAAGATAAAACTTCAGGCAGACAAATGGCACCAGCAGCCTGTATCCATTGGAGCTGCAAAAAAGGATATGGTTGCTTTCACGTCATCGTCTTACCAGCTGTTTCAGATCCTCCTGGGAAAGTTCTGAATAACGGTATCTTTGCTGCTCAAATTCATATCTTGTCGTCTTCGTGACCACCGCAACTTTTTCGGGTTTGAACCCAGCATCGGCATGCGATACAACATGTCGTATTCCAAACAGGACAGGCGTGAGGCGACGAACACAGGTTCCATTCAGGACTGCGACAACTCGATTCCCGAGGCACATAAAGTTCATGAATGAACGACTGGTCATTGTAAACTTGTAAAACAAAGGTCAGTTTGTTCACGACCTTATCTACGGAATCGCTACCGTCTGTCAGTTTATCAAATCTCGGTTTAACTGGCAGTCCAGCTGTTTAGCCTGGCTTCCATTCATTCACTGAACTCGTTGAATCCAGATGCTGCGAGACAACGCTGTCATCCGTCCCGACCTGTCAAAGCATTAGCATCCGACCTGTCACTGCTAACCCAAACCTCGTCAGGTGCAAGACCGGGCGTTACGTTTGGAAAGAATTAATGTGCATTTCTCGACCGAACGTGTAACTGAATCCAGGTAAACAGCAGGTCCTCAAGCGAAATAATGCGACTAACAGGTTAACACTATCCATATAAGCATGGCCACTTGTGGATTTGTCAGCTTCCTGACAGCTAACTAGCTAGCAACCGTAGCCCTATGGCTGTCCAAAGTTACTTAGAAGCACGAGGGTGTTCACGAAAACAACCCCGCCTTTCACATTTTCTACGTATTTTCTTGCCAAACGACTACTGTCACTTTTGTCACAATTATTATTTTCTTGAAGCAACGTTGACCCTAGTTTGCTGACATAGCTTACACGACTTCTTAAGAGCGTACGAGGACAGTTAGCTAATAACGAGGACGCCACAACACACAGGTACAATCCCGCATCCCCACGCAGCTGCAATTTCATTGGTCACGTAGAACGTACTAGTTAAAAGGGGGTGGGGCGTTTATGGTACTTCTGATATACCTTATCTATCTTGGCTCCTTCATCATATCCGCTTTAGAGAGAAGTAAATTACAGTTTTTCTCAGTCGCTTTGGGACATTTCTCAGATCAGAATTGAAGTTCTCAAAACAGTAATTGCATTTCTCAAAACAACTTGTACAAATAGTAAAACACCATGGATTACTTGCAAAAGCCAGTCTATTGCCCAAAATCCTTAGTTCATCTCTCAAAAGTAAATATCTGTGTCAATGAACATGTCAGTGCCATCAGAATGACAAGTCCTTGTGTCATTGTGTACGTATAAGACAGTCAAATTTCTTAGTCATGTTGTCAATATAACAGTGTACTCTGGAGGGATGTTCTGATGTAAACTTGGCTAAAGTTTTGATGATAATTATTGTAAATTGTAGGTTACACCTTAGTGTATATAGGAGTTTGATTGCATGAGACGGACAAGATTCACATTTATGCTTTTACTGTAATTTGTTGACAGACCATGTCATTGCGATACAGAAAGGAAAAGAAATGTGAACATAGGACAATCTCCTTAGGGGAAACTGTACATGCAGTGCTGTAGGAATGACAGTGCAGTCTTCCTACACCTCCTGACGTTCCTGTCTGTTATACACATCACAACGAATATCTTCTTTTGCGACCCCCCCCAATTCCTTGGCTTTACATTGTCAGACGTTGTAACATTGTGTTGGGCTCTGGCTATATATACTTGCCAGTTGATGGTTCATGAGACGCACCTTTGTTACAGTTATGGAAGTGTCAGTTAAATAAACAAACCTAATTCAAGGAAACAACACTTCAAGAGAAAGAAGTCAAACTCAAATGATCATCATCCGCTCTTTTTAATAGGTCATGACGACATATTAGGCAAAATAACAAACCATCAAAATACAATTTGTACAGTGCTTGACAATTATAATTATATATAACTAGATGCTAGTCGCTATCTCACAATGCAAGACTATCTTTCAACATAGCTGCTTTGTATTAAAACACGAGAGAACCTTTAGAGAATTTTGCTTGTAGGATAGCTTTAAAGACGCACAAAAGCATTACAGTTTTTCTTAAATGACGGTATAGAAAATGTACTGCAAGGATACCAAATCAGATGTTGTTCAGTTATCTTTTTGTATGAGTAATTAAGAGCTTAGACGGCAAACAAAGTAAACCAAATGTAATTGTGTTTAAAGTTAAAATGCACCAAAATAACCAAAATAGATGTTGAAATTTGTGACTTGAAAATTGGTTCTCACAAGTATGTATCAATGTTTGAATAAGAATACGTATTTAAAAGAAATACAAAAATACATTCTTCTAAAATGAACATAGAAGAACAAAACCTTTTTGAAAATACGAAATGTACTGAATGGTTTAGAAAGCACTTTGAATTCAACTGTGGTTTGTGTGACAGGAGAATAAAGTATATAAAATATTTCACAAAATAAGTAAAAAGGTAAGAAACATAAAACACTTTTTTAACTGTCATACCAAAATATTTGTATTTACATCGGCAAAAAACATCTGTCCATAAAGAGAACAAATCAAATGTATTTCTGTTTAAGTCAGAAACAGGTAGCTACACACATTTGTGGTCTACAAAGTTGATTTTGTCCCCAATGCACCAGTACGGCCCAAACTTCTCTCGATGTTGGTGCTGATAAGACTTTGCTTGCTGCTGAAACTGGAGACCACTGGGTTGCGCAATAAAACGTCACCAAGAACCCAAACTGGGTTTACCGTGCATCCAATCACAGACCACTTTGAAAGAGAGGCAGAAAGAGAAACAGAGAGAAACAGAGAGAGACAGAGAGAGATTATGACATAATTACGTGTCACTGATTCAGGCATTCAGGTTATTACTGGGAATCCAGTGGTGCACAATCACGTTTGTATTGTGTATGATACATTCCCTGTATTCACCAGGCTGTGACAGAATCAGGCTAGAGTTAATCC
Organism: Hypomesus transpacificus; assembly: GCF_021917145.1. Classification (NCBI taxonomy): domain Eukaryota; kingdom Metazoa; phylum Chordata; class Actinopteri; order Osmeriformes; family Osmeridae; genus Hypomesus; species Hypomesus transpacificus. The sequence goes on along the minus strand of NC_061081.1, from coordinate 13,873,325 downwards.
TCTACAGACATATTCAGCCATAACATCTTGAAATGCTCAGTCGATGGCCCTATTTCGTGGTCCTACGAGGAAGTGTGAATGATCCTCAAGGAGAGTCCTACTCTGAAGCTATATACAGTAGAGGGACAGAGAGAGGGAAACATATGCCCTAGTGTGACATCAGTTACCCACCACTGGCATGCATTTCATGCATGGGCCAGATGATATGGAGCTAAAGATAGCTTAATCCTTAACGGTTTTGTGGGCGGACAAGTGTAACTTCAACTCCTAACTATAAGCGCAGGAGGGTTTTCTGATTGAGATAGAGACAGACAAACAAAGAGAGAGAAAGAAATAAAGACAGACAAACAAAGAGAGAGAGACAGCCACGGACAGACAAAGAAAGAGAGAGACATAGAGACGGACAGACAAACAAAGAGATAGAGAGACAGACATAGAGACAGACAGACAAACAAAGAGAGAGAGACATAGAGACAGACAGACAAAGGGAGAGAGACATAGAGACAGACAGACAAACAAAGGGAGAGAGAGAAAGAATCGCTAAAGACCACAAGCATCACAGCATCTGTGTCTCACCAGGTCTCAACCGGGTGTGCAGCAACTTCTCCTTCTCCCTCCTCTGCCTCCGTCTCTCCTCTTCCTCCTCGTCTTCCTCCTCCTCGTTCTCGCTGTAGCAGTGTCCCTCCCGTGGCGGGGCCCCGGCCCCCTCCGCCTCCATCCCAGCTCCAGCCCCACCACGGAGGGCCACCAGGCGGTGGTGAATGGCCATGTAGAGCCTGGCCACGTCCCTGACGCTAGCCTGGACCAGGAAGACCCGCATGGCCTGGCTGTCCACGTCGGTGGCAGTCACCTGGAGGTTGCGCCTCCCAGGTCTGCGCAGGTGTGTGTGAGGCCACAGCTTGGTGTTGAGGATGACTTTGAGGCTTCCCTGGTGTCGCATGACTGAGGAGAAAGGAAGGGGGACATACTGATGTGAAGTGAGCTCCACAATCGCTTTTTATTTTATTTTTAAAAGGTTTGTATATTAAAATCAATGTTTTACATGATAGTGTAACGTCTTTGTTTGCAAACGGCTGTCAAACACTCTACACCTGACCTATGCGTATACAAATGGAGTTTGATTTGATTTTGGGAGTTTGAGCAGACGAAAGAGCCAAGGTGTGAGGTGAGAGATGCTTAGCCGATGTTTCGAAGTTAAACAGAGGGATGACAAGTGAGGTGATGTTCAGGCGGGTGTAGTGAAGAGAGACCGAGCTGAACTCACCTATCCTGGACTGTAGGCAACCTTTGGGCCCTGAGGCTAAATCGTTGAGTCGAAGGACTCCCCTCCCTCGCTCACTCCACGACTGAGTTCCCTTCTCCAGGACAAACAGTATGCAAGTCATCTGAAAGGCAACGATGACAACAAGCTGAATAAAGACGTTTAGCTGACACGGATGTGTGAGGTATTTTCTTACGTCAGTTATGCTTCTGGCCCATATATCTTGATCATAAACTGCGGTTACAACCTGCTCACCTGCACCACGTTACTCTCCTTCTCTTCTCCGGTGAAGAGTTGGACGCGCCTTAGTGGACGGTGCCTCCGGTACGAGGCTGTGTGGGCCGCAGCCGACTCCCTGAGCGATCTCCACACCCTCCCTTTCCAACACACACACAGCTACATTTAACACCACTCGGATACAAGACCGACACACAGAACACTCCAAACACGACTCCCATGTTCTAAATCTAAGAACAGACTATTCAGCCCCTCAGGAAATACATAACAGCCTTTCAACTGAACACTTCAAATGAATGCTTCACTCGTCCAAATGAAAGCATATTTTTAAACACATAAAGATATTGGCTGGGTTCTTGTGTCTCAAGTTACTTTGGCTGAAGTTCTGGAAAGATACCAGCAGAGGAACAAATGAATGTGAATAGCTCAGAGGTAGAGCATTTGACCGCAGATCTTGAGGTCGCAAGTTCAAATTCCCCCTTTACGTAGCTTTGGATAAAAGCGTCGGCAAAACGAATACGTTACATTACAAATATACCACCGGAGGGCGCTATAGGGCACCCTTTTGACCTGATGCTCCTGAAGCTGAAGCAGATTTACGCTACTTGCTGCTAGAATCTTCCAGTGGCAGCGGGCTAACAGAAAAGTAAAACCCAGGATTTACCGTTATGACTTGGCTCAGAGCTGGAGGAGTCAGATTCTGAGGAGCTGCAATCTGACTCAGATTCACCGCTGACTGTTTTCTGTGGACTCTACGGACGTGACAAAAAACATGATAACAAGGTGTTAGCCCATCAGGCGCTGATTTACTGTGGTCACGTAGTCGTCATGTTTTACGTTCACGTGTCATTTTGAATGTCAGCGCAAATGTTTGTTCGGAACTCACCAGAACTCTCTCGCTCATGTTCTCTCCGAAAACAAACTGAAGCCTGTCAGAGGGGGAGACGTCGATGTCTGATCTGGAGAGAGAGAGACATAGAGAGAGAGACATAGAGAGACATAGAGAGACATAGAGAGAGAGAGAGAGATTATTGTTATTGCAAATTATTTGGCAACATTAATAAAGCAAACCAACTTGAAAAATTATAACATGGATACAAAGTTGTACAACTGTGTGGTGTAGTTACACGTATGTATATGTTTAACTACCGTGTGTGTATCTGTGTGTGTGACTGTATAACATAAGTATATATAAGGATTTATATCAATGAATATTTCTGTAATTCTACTGTTGCTTTGGCAATATGAACAATTGTTGTTTTCATGCCAGTAAAGCCCTTTGAACTTAAATGAACCGAGAGAGAGAAAGAGAGAGAGAAAAAGAGAGAGGGAGAGAGAGAGAGACAGAGAGAGAGAGAGAGAGAGAGAGAGAGAGAGAGAGAGAGAGAGAGAGAGAGAGAGAGAGAGAGAAGAGAGAGAGGGGTGCTGAAGCCACATTTATTCATCACAAACGTTCAAGTACAAATGCTACTGTATTACTGATTTAAATTGACACTTAATGTTAAGTTAAATTTGTGGACAAAAGACTATAGGGGGAGTAGGCCTATAGCGGTGGTAAAGCATTAGATTGCATCGTCAAGAGATCCTAGGTTCAAATCCCACCCTGTCCATCCCATTGGATAAAATTGATACATTTTGAATGAAAATTTATAGAAATTAAGGCCCAACAGTATACCTATGATCTGGAGGTGAAAGACTTGAAGGGGGTCTGTTTACTGTGACACTGCAGAGGCCACCCAGGTTGTCATGGCTACCCTGTAGGACAAAACACAAAGGTGTACTTAATTTAAATTGTATTCTATAGTCCTATATTCTGTAAATCCACTGGATATTCTCTGTCATTGTCCAGCCTATGACTTTAAAATCATATCAATTAAAAGGGTTGGATGTGTTCGTGTTCACCCCCTGTTAGTATGTGCTTGTTGCGAAGCGACGCATTGTAGGTGTGTGGAAGAATAAATTAAAAGAAAAACACGTAAAAACTGACCAAAACCAGTTTGAACGTTGAGTTTAACCATTGACAACCTACCACCCCTGCGGCAGTCTGTACAGGGAGTCAGGTGGCTGAGCGGTTAGGGAATCGGGCTAGTAATCTGAAGGTCGCCAATTTGATTCCCGGCCACACGAAATGACGTTGTGTCCTTGGGTAAGGCACTTCACCTTACTTGCCTCGGGGGGAATGTCCCCGTACTTACTGTAAGTCGCTCTGGATAAGAGCGTCCGCTAAATGACTAAATGTAAATGTACAGAATGTGTATCTCCAGAAGAAAACAACATGGATTCCTGAGGCCGTGACACAGTCAGGGCTGAGGAGAAAGTGTTTTTAACCACAAGCCTTAAAACTGCTGAGCAAGTTCATGTTCCAGCCAGGGTGGACAGGACACTACGTGCCTGTTCTCAGGGATGGGTTCCCGGGCCCTGGGCAGTACCACGACCCCCACACCCAGGTGTGAGACAAGTCCTGGCTGGCTAGAACCAGGACGGGGGAGGGGGGGGGGGGGGGTAGTCTGTGGGGAGGGGGAGTAGGGTGAGCGGGGTCTGGGACGTGAGGGAGAGAGGTTAGAGAGCTGTTGACTACCTCAGGCTGGTGTGATTTCTGGGAGATGCTCCAGGGCTTTGGGGCGAGGAGAAGAGCAGGCCTCAGCAGGGATCTTCTCATCCAGGGTGAAGCTACACTCCAGGGGAACAGGCAGAGGGAGGCAGGGGGTGGAGGAGAGGCGGAGAATTAGAGATTTGATCCACGATTTGTAGTCAGTTTTGCTATCATCGACACAATGCAATTGCCTCACAATAAGATTGTCTAAAAATAAGAAACATTTTCAATAGACAGCATTTTGCAATTAATGAATGGCCATGAAGCAAAATGGAAAAACATGGACATTTTTTGTTTTAGTCACCTGTTTCTGTGGTCCTCTTGCACATATTTGGGGGCATGAACACATTTGATTGTGACACTAGGAGAGAAAAGACAAGATCATTCTTAAAAAAAGATTCAACTAATAATAAAAAAAGTATAAAAATATAAGAATATCTAGCTTAAACTGTAGCATGCTTTTTGAATTAACATTTGGTCATTCCATTGAGGTTTCAAAGCGTGACCTAGATGTTTTCAAAGTGACCGCCAGACTTCAGGAATAGCAGCATGATCTCATGATTTATGACATGATCTCTTGCCAGTGGAGTGATTTATGAAATGGCATACGAGGGCAGACCAGATGACACGTGAGGAGGAAGAAGACACAACCAGGTGGCTGCTGGGAAACAGAACCGTGATGGAGAAGCTTAAAGTCCCATGCATGGGCACTTAAAGCTTCTGAGAGAGTGGATGAGTGTGTGTGTGTGTGTGTGTGTGTGTGTGTGTGTGTGTGTGTGTGTGTGTGTGTGTGTGTGTGTGTGTGTGTGTGTGTGTGTGTGTTTGTCGGTAGAAGCACTTTGTCATGACCTTCTTAGAAGTTATATTTATTTTAATGCTATTTCGATACTGTAATGGCTCTTGTTTTAGGGTAAGGTAGGTCAGTAAATGTCTGCAGTGTTCAATTAATTAAACTCACTCCTCTGTATTGAAACATCCCACCCGCGCCATCAAAAAGCGTTTTAGTGGCAAAGCTGGATAAAGCTGGTGTGTGATTCAGGAGTACCTGGACTTCAAACCTCAGTGAATGTCTCCTAGGGTAGGCTACCATACTGGCTTAGAGCCAGGCTGGTAGGAATGGGAGCCGTGTAGAGGGACGGTTTTGGCCATCCTAACCGGCGCTGTGGGATGAACCGAACACCGGGGGAAGATTCTAGATTTACTCACACATGCAGGTGTGGCTATGGTTGGCAACCGTGGCGCCAAAGCCTTGTCTCCAGCGTCTCTCAGCCCCATAGATCAGCTTATGTACAGTCTAGAGACATTTTGGTGTGAGGACGTCTGAAGACTGCCCCCTCCTCCTCCTCCTCCCCCCTCCCCACTCCCTCCTCCCCCCCCCCTCAAAATGACTGAAAGGAACAGGGCTGTAAACTTAGACCTCATCACCTATGCCATTGCTGACTGAGTTGGAAGGTGCTATGAATTTGAAACCCATTGGGCCCCTTGAGAAGGTCCAAGCTCTGGTTCAAAACCCTGTGGTGGGCCAAGACTGTTTCTCCACACAGGAGACTGGCCATTTCTGAACAAGTCGAGGCATGGCTCGTGCTTTGTGTGTCTTCCTAGCTGCAGAACATGTTCTAGCAAACCCATAAGGGGGTTGGAGACGTGAATCCAGATATGGTATTTCTGTCAGACGGAGCTGGATGTTTGGCATACCTGGGGGCGGCGGGGGGAAACACATCGAGGTGGACCGTATACGACTGCCTCTTTCACATGAACCTGGGAACAGACAGACAGGTAGTCAGACAGACAGGCAGGTAGACAGACAGAGAGACAGGTAGAGAGACAGAGGCAGGCAGACAAACATGCTTCGTCATACATGGCTGAATAGTTCAGTACAGTGTAGATCACAAGCTTTGATAACCTCCTGCGACTCATAATCCAGTCTTTACAGGCAAATAGAGACGAATGTTAGCTCCAAGTATTTACGTTTTGTAAACTGGTGCTGTGATGCTCCTGTGTGTGTGACTTTGGTGTGTTTCCCTGGAAGGTTTTCCATCAACACTCACCGTTCCTCGTTCTGGGACTGGGGAAGGTGAAGGATCGGGCTCTTTTGTTTGGACTCACCCCGACTGATGGAGAAAAGAAACCAATCAGAAAAACTCAACCGTTTATGGAGACTAAAATAACAATGTTTTGGTCCGGATTCCAGACCCTGTGATGCAATGTGGGGCGTTCAGTTATGGCGAGGACTGTGTGCTTACCTGTCCTCTCCTCCCACCTCTCTGCTCTTCTCTGAGGGGAAATCAAAATGAAGAGAGAGGACATTTTGAAAGCAATATCTGACACTCTTCCAGTAAACACAGTCTTTAACACAGCTTCAGACAGGCTCATGCACTTTTCAAACCCTCACCTTCATGGACAGGACTGTGTTCTGGAAGATGAACACTGGCGGACTGAGCACAGTTTTCTCTGTGAAAAGACAAATGAAACTGACTTTGAGATGTTGGCGTTTGAGACAATTGGACATTTAGCTACTTTGTGCTTTTACAGGCGCACACCTCAGCAGAGATAGGAAGTAATTAAGTACAAGTATTTAGTTACTGTACTTAAGTAGATTGTTCTGGTATTAGTACTTTACTATCAGTACTTTCTGTTCTTGAATTTTGGGGAGGAATTCTTTCTTTTTTCACTTTCTAAACCTTTTTGGGGAAACTTAAAAATATTTATGTATTTCGAAACCTTTATCCAAATTTTTTAGGTTCAACCTTTAGAAACCCTTTTAGAAAAAGGGAGAAAAGGTTTCCCTAAAAATGTTTTAGAAGAAACTGTTCTTCAATGTGTGTGAAAAAAATATTAAAAGTCACATAAATTATTTGAAAAAATTTGTTTAGAAAGAAAAGTTTTCCTTCATTTCTGAACTACATTTTTTTCTCTCGAAAAAAAGATTGGAAAAGTTGAACATTTTGTACTGTTTTTTATTTAAGTATATGTCAGAGCCCACACTTCTTTACTTTAACTTAAGTGAAAAAGTGTAGTCCTTTGTAGTACTTCAACTTTTTCAGATTCATTTAAAACATGAGTAACTGTACTTCTACTTGAGTAAACACCACTTACACTGAGAACGGATACTTTAATTTAAATGGAAATAAAGCCAATGCAGCCCTGAAATGCTGGTGCTTTGTAAACCTTACAGTTGTTTCCACACACACACACACAACCTCACAAAGAAGTGAGTAATAGGGAAAATGAGGACATGTTGTCCTGCCAACACTCCAGAACACACACCTATGAACAGACACGGGTTGTCCACTTCCATAAACCTAACGGTACTTCTTTACATTCCTTTATCTATCTAGTAACCAAGAACCCTCTGAACAAGCAAAATCTCATAGACACCCTCCCCAGAATGATCTCCATTTTTCAGACGGGAATCTGAAAAGGCGCCATCACACGACACACCAGACAGGAACGACAGCGCTAGCTCGCTGCCCCAGGAGATCTGAATCTTCCCTTCCAAAGCATTCTTTTTAATGAATGGAGGCATTGACTGTATGGGTCTCTTATGTAAGCCCTTGGTGTGGTCAGGGGCCCCTGGGGGGCTGGGGGGCTGGGGACAGGCCTGCTGTGGCTAGCGTGAGTGATGGGGTTATGCTGGAGGTGTCAGCCAGACACCAAGACACCAGGCCCTGGCAGTGGGTCAAACTGCGACCGGTCCAGACCTGTCTGGAGGTTATAAATACACCTTGCTGTCACTGAGCATATGTTATCAGCTCTACTTACACAGAGCTCAGCCACAATGACTAGAACTTGTAGTATAACTTCCTCCTCATGAATGAGAGAGGTTTTTATAGGCGAAAGGAATGTTTTACACCATTACGAACTCCATAAACGTAAGTTCTTTGTTGTCAAATTTGAACTTCCGTACAGATTTTGCAAAGGAAAATCACAGTAATTGACAGGATTTCTGCCAGTCCACTAATGAAGTTCACGGTTCAACGTTGAGGATTTGGAATTCAGTCACCCACAGGAGATAAGCATTGGGAGGCCAATCGAGGGGATTAGCAGTGTACACACACAACTGTCCGGACAGTGCCAGGGAAGCTCAGCTCAGGGTAGTTACTGCACACTGAAGCATCTAAGGTCACTGAACCCCCTGGACACTTACAGCAGGACATATCCACCCTGACAATGTTGCCAAGGAGAGACGGGGGTTAGTAAGTTAATCTGCTTTCAACGACCAGCGGAAGTATTCTGCACTGTGTATTCACAGTGACGGCCATTTGTCATTCCTCAACGCACTCCATGTTATTTCCCCTTCCTGCCTTCCTGCTGCCTGCCTTCCTGCCTTCCTTCCTGCTGCCTGCCTTCCTGCCTTCCTTCCTGCTGCCTGCCTTCCTGCCTTCCTTCCTGCTGCCTGCCTTCCTGCCTTCCTTCCTGCTGCCTGCCTTCCTGCCTTCCTTCCTGCTGCCTGCCTTCCTTCCTGCTGCCTGCCTTCCTGCCTGCCTTCCTGCCTTCCTGCTGCCTGCCTTCCTGCCTTCCTGCTGCCTGCCTGCCTTCCTTCCTTCCTTCCTGCCTTCCTGCTTTCTGCCTTCCTTCCTGCCTTCCTGCCTTCTTTCCTGCCTTCCTGCTGCCTGCCTTCCTTCCTGCCTGCCTTCCTTCCTTCCCTTCTTCCTTCCTGCCTTCCTTCCTTCCTTCCTTCCTGCCTTCCTGCTGCCTGCCTGCCTGCCTGCCTGCCTGCCTGCCTGCCTGCCTTCCTGCCTGCCTGCCTGCCTTCCTTCCTTCCTTCCTTCCTTCCTTCCTTCCTTCCTTCCTTCCTTCCTGCCTTCCTGCCTGCCTGCCCTGCCTTCCTTCCTTCCTTCCTTCCTTCCTTCCTTCCTTCCTTCCTTCTTTCCTGCCTGCATTCCTTCCTTCCTGCCTTCCTTCCTTCCTGCCTGCCTTCCTTCCTTCCTTCCTTCCTTCCTTCCTTCCTTCCTTCCTGCCTTCCTGCCTTCCTGCCTCCCTCGTGTCCAGACATTCTAGTCTTGTTCGTGTCCGTCTGCAACTCCAGAGGGCAGTCGACCCCCGACCCTACCACGGGCGTGAAAGACATCGCGAGGATGCCGCGCTGAAGTAACCGTTTCTGCTTCGCCGCCAGGACGCAGCCCTGACACGGCCCACGCTCTGGCAGACGCTCGCTTTCCACATCGCGGAGTAGGGAGGTCGCCGTTACGTAATGAGTCGTCAGTGGAGATGTAAGATAAACAATATGTGATTCATAGCTCTTCTGAGGTAAAATAAGTTTGTGTTGAAGCAGAGAGGTGGGATCGGTACAGTTTGGTTTGTGAAGTTTGATTGCAGACCAAGAGATTGAAGGTTCGAATCCTCCCCGGATTAAAGCATTTGCTTCACAAATATGTTATGTTTACATAATGCAACATGATGCAAAGCTTTTGTTAGTCAAACAACAGGTTTAAAACCACAAAGAGAAAGGTACCAATGTTTACTGAACGTTCTGGCAAAACAGTGACATCGATTTATTTTCTTTCCTGATGCAAAGCTTAAAGGCCTCCTCACTCTGATTAAATAGCAGCATTTGTCAACATGGCAACTGGGCACTCAGTGTGATTTAAGACTTCTTGTCCTCTCTCCTCACAATGTCACAGGCACGAACGGCATTTTAAGGTAAAGACAGTATAGGAACAAGCTGTTGGCTCTGTGCCCCCAAAATATCATAGTTTGAGATGAATAAAACATCTTATGTTTAATCTTACAGACATTTTTATTTACTGGGATGGTGCATTTTCCAATACACATTGCGAAGACAGTACCATTTTGAGAAAGATATATTCATAAATATATTCATAAATTGAAGACAGATATATTCATGCTGCAGCTGCATTGTACATTGTGTTCAACAGAACCCAAGGGATGTCCACTTTTTGGGGCTTGTTGTGTTGGGCCAGTTTTCAAAGTCAAGATGATCAAGCTGAAGAGCATGGCTGAATGAGTCATGGGGTGTGTGTGCTTCCAGTCACGTTGGCCTTACATCCCAGCCTCTGGTGAAATAGGCAGGATGCAGGCAGGCTTGTCCAAAACACACACATGCTTTCTCTCTCCCTCTCTCTCTTCCTCTCTCTCTGTGTCTCTCTGTGTCTCTCTGTGTCTCTCCCTCTCTCTTCCTCTCTCTCTCTGTGTCTCTCTGTCTCTCCCTCTCTCTTCCTCTCTCTCTGTGTCTCTCTCTCTCTGTCTCGCTATCTGTCTTTCTTTCACAGTGTCTCTCCTACTCTCTCTCTCTATCTCCCTCTTTCTCTCTTTAATTTATGTCCCTCTTTCTCGCAAAGACACATTTAGACTCGTGGCTATTTGTTTTGCACTCTGCTGCTTCGTTGTTGTTGACTTGCAACAGAGGGCATGAGAGGGGAGAGTTTGGCGTGTTTGTAAAGGCTGGTGTGGGATATATCTGTGCTGTGCTTAGGGTGACTCAACAGAAACAGAATAAGTCCAGTGTGCTTGTCCTCTGGCGGACACTCAACATTTCATAAACACCACTGCCAGCTGTGGCAAGACTCCACTCTCTCTCTCTCTCTCTCTCTCTTCTCTAGTGCCAGCTGTAGCAAGACTCCACCAACCATTGCGAGCCAAAAGAGAAGAAGAAACCCTCAGAGACACCAAAAGAGGAGAGCTTAAACACAACAAAATCCGCCCATATCTGCCCCTGGCCAGGCCACTCTGGACTCCAGCCAGTCAGCCACACAGAGCGGGGGCGGAGCTAGAGGGGGGCGGGGCAGGGTTATAGGGAAGGGGACGGGGTTGGGGGGGAAGAGTTATAGGGGTAGGAGGTGGGGGGGGAGGCCCAGGAAAAACAATATCTCCGCTCAGTGTCACAGGCGGCAGCTGCCTACACATTACTCACCCTGGGAACAATGCCGCCTTCCTTGTCTCCCTCTGTGCTGCCCCCCCCCCCCCACAGCGCCAAGCACCCCTCTCCCTCCCCCCACCCGCCTCAATCTCCCCCCACGCAGATTTGACCCAACTGCCCCGAGGACTGTTAGACAGAGAGCATCCTCTCACTGACGTGACAAGGCCAGAGAACAGGAGAAAAACTTGAACTCTTCCCCCCCCCCCCCCCCCACAAAAAAAGGCCTGCATCAAGAAACAGCGCGCAACAATGGCTCCCGTTCACGTAAACATCTGTGGTTCGTTTACGCAGCAATGCGGAGCGAACTCGGATTACACAAGCACAAATCCCCAGAATCACAGAACCTGCGCTGGGAAACCTAAACTCGCCGACAGAGTAAAGGGATGGCTGACGGCTGAGCGGTTCGGGAGTCGGGGCTAGTAATCAGAAGGTTGACGGTTCGATTCTTCTGTGCAAAATGACGTTGTGTCCTTGGGCAAGGCACTTCACCCGACTTGCCTCGGGGGGGTCCCTGTACTTACTGTTAGTCGCTGTGGATAAGAGCAGGACAGGGGAGGCCGCAGCCCCTGAGCTCATAAGCTACCCTGGGCCTCCAACAGGGCTATTACAGGGGGCGCTTCACCCCATAGGAATGTGAGGCTACTTACAACCACCTCCCACTATGGGCGTATCTGTCTGGCTCACTGAGGTAAAGTAATAACATCTAAATGATCAATGTAAATGTCAAAGGGAAATCAAACAGCAGTTGTGTCATGCCACCTTTTCTGAGGCAATCCCTGCATCAGTAATAAACCCAACTGCCGTTCTACAACAGCAATTTAATTTGTCACGTTGCGCAACTTCTGCTGTCCTGGAACAATCCTGCTTGTTCCTGTGAAACCAGAGCAGGGGCAGATACAAAGGCCTGGCTAGAAACTTGACTGAGAGTCCCACTACTGGGCCATGCCTGGAGCCAGATACTATAGTGAGACTTATGGAAGACGCAAACTGGAAAAAGCTGGTCCAATCTGGTCCTCGATTCCCTGAGTTGTAGCTTGGAGAGGGAAATGAAACTGCGCCTCCTAAGGACTGCTCTGCTCTCTCACGTATAAGCTGAAGAATGCCTACAGCTCGCTGCCCACTGTGCCCACACACACACACACACACACATACATACACACACCAGGTCCAGGTAGTCTTACTATGCCCACACACACACCAGGTCCAGGTAGTCTTACTGTGCCCACACACACACACACACACACACACACACACACACACACACACACACACACACACACACACACACACACACTCCAAGGCCAGGCAGCCTTACTGTACCCACCCACACACACACACCAGGTCCAGGTAGCCTTACTATGCCCACACACACACACACACACACACACCAGGTCCAGGTATAGCCAGACGTGAGCCAGAGTATACGTATACGTGAGTATACGTGAGCCAGACGGGGCCTGACACGGCTGGGCTCCGTGCCTGGATCCAGAGGTCGAACATGTGGCTCCGATCAGCTGCTCCTGGTCCCAGGACCCAGCTCACACATCCAGCCCACCATCCTGCTCCCCCCCCCACAACCCCCCAACCTGAACCCCCTCTGAGATGATGAAGCTCTCCTGAGCCTGACAGCGGAGTGTCTCTGGGTCTCTGAGTGAGCGGGCTCCCCCTTGGCAGCACTGACAGGGGTTGCGACCTCAGCCGAGGGTGTGCTGTCGCCACCCAGGAGCCGGGCGGGGTGACGGGGAAACGTCATGGCCCTGTTAGGATGGTTCCTACGGAAACCGTGAGGACCGTAACCTCTGTGGTGCGTTCAGTGAGATAAGAGGTGTTGCAGCATGAAAATTTGTGTCTGCATGTGTGCCAGAGAGGGTGTTAGTGTGTGTGTGTGTGTGTGTGTTTGACTGTGGGCCAATGTGGGAGATTTGCCAAATACGTCATTATTTTGCAAGAGCAAAGACTAGTCTAACAATGTTACACTTATATGGGGAAGATACAATTCTTGGCTGGAATACATTTATTTGTTTGACATTTATTGCGAATATTACGATTAGTAACTTTCAGCCCTTTCGGTGCCTATACTATAACGTAACTATTCATTATTTAATAAATTAATACAAAGTAATTTACCTTCTGCATCTGGAAGCCTAAACTGTCTTCCTTTAAATGTAAAAAGATGGATGGTTGAAATACAGTCACCTAACTCACCTTTCAACTCCTCTGCTTGGTCTTCTGCGCATCCTGCATCCGGACTCGGCTCGGGACCATAAGAGATGACAGCTCCACGCGCACTCTCCACGTGTGTGACCGAGCACAGAATCTTCTCACTTAAGTTCCTCGATAACTGCATCGTCCCTGAAAACTCTTCATCTCATAATGTTTCAGACAAGAAATACGATGATTACCCTAACTAGGGTCTGGTAGCCTAAGAAGGGGTGTAGTGAACTGACGAGACAATTTTTCTATTCGATTTTGCAGGTAATGACGAGATCGTATCAGATTTTAAGACAGACAACGGTTATGGACGCGACGATTTACCTTTCCGATTGCCTTACAGACAGAGAAGGTGAATGAACGCTCGGTTAAACCCCGTGCAGTCTGTTTACTACTGAGCGGCGCGCCACAGTTTAGCATTGGGCAGTTTATAAATGTGGGCGCGGCATGCAACATGACCATGTTTGATTGGCATTTGGTGTGGGCGATATTTTCAAATCCATATTTAAGGGACACCAGGCAATCTGCATATGTGAGTAGCACGAAGAACACATTATGTTAACTCTTCGCAGTCTGGGAAAACTGTGAACAGAATTAGTGATTGAAAGTAAGGAAATTGTTGACTAGGCCTATTCGCATTATCGGTCTGTAAGGTTGTAGAGTCAACATTGGGCGGGACGAAATCTTCTGTGGAGTCTGGGGGCCTTTACATTTAGTTATGAATATGATTAAATTTTTTATGATAATTTTTTAAGACAGCGTGTGTGTCTGCCTGTCGTAGTGTAGCACATTTATATTTTAATTAAATTTTATATCAATATTGGGGGCAGGGGCGTTTTCAGGGAGTGGCCTAGGGTGGCACGGGCCCCCCCTGAAATCTGATTGGCCACCCCAATATACGATTGGCTATATGCCCAGTCAGAGGCGGGCCACCCCTATCAAAAATGTCTGGACACGCCCCTGATTGGGGGGGACATTTTGACCAGATGTGCCACCCCCAATATATATTATGATTACGGCCCTGATTGAATGTCAATAGTTCAGACATTTTTCCAGGTCACATCCACATCCCTTTTTCCCTACGCGACAAAAGGCTCAAACTCCCAACTGATTAATTCAAGCTACTCCGTAACTTTTCAGGCATCACATCACCAGTACAACAAAGTTCATATTGCAAAAGCACAGTTAGCCAAAATTAGCCTACATTGATTCTATTCCACAGCTGCCAGAATGTTAATTCTGATAGAGAGGCGTTGAGCTTGAATCTGAAACACAGGAGAGAGACCCACCTACTTAGGCTCAGGTGATCCTCTTACAACACAGAACTGATATTTCTGTTGCAATTGGGGTAGCCTACCGTCCGAGTATAGTTCGCCCCAGTGATAGTAACAGTATATGATAAGTGGCTGCGAGCCAACTGCTATTATTAACACGGAGGGGGCCACCCGCATTCTCACGTTTGAAGAGTGTGCCAATTCTTGATCTCGCATATATTTCATACGAGCCAAGAACAGATGTATTTTCTACACACCTATAATAGAGCATAAACATAAATAACTTTTCTATTAAGCTCATTTTACCAGACTATTTTTGTTTTTCAATAGTTAACTACAGTATCATGTGTCCAGTTTCCCCCAGTGAACGCTAACCCCCAGTGCTGACGCACGGTCACATGTCATATTCCAGCTGGTAATTAAGATTCATGACGATAGAGGGACAGGCTGTGCGCGAGGGGGACTGGAACAGGCTGGATTTCTGGGCATGCTCTGTAGTAGCAGGAGGAAATTTCCACTGTCCTGTCCTGCAGCCTTGGAGGGAGGGCATGGGCTCTCTCTGTCTCTCCCCCTCCCTCTCTCTATGACTCTCTCTCTCTCTGTCTCTCTCTCTCGTGCTCTCATGTGTGTGTGTGGATGTGTGTGCTTCTCTGTGTGTTTGTGTGCCTGTGTCTGCATACGTGTGTGTGTGTGTTTGCATATTTGTCAGCACACATGCCAGTGAGTGTGATATGGGTTTGTTTTTTACAGATGATAAGGTGTCATTTCATGCATAAATACTGTGGACATGGTGGAAATGTATTTCTGTATGGATGAAGGCTTTCATTCTTGCCAAAACCCTCCTCACCGCTACACCTCTGTCGTGTTATTAGACCGTTTAATGACCTGTGGGACTGTGGTTTGTGTCGGGGGTGTGCTAGTCTCCCAGAATCCTGCTCTGACTGCATGTGTTTCCCAATTGGGTTTTGTTTTTAAATCTCAGGGTCCCCTAACCCTCGATATGGGCCAGAAGGTATACGCTATTACGCAACGAGACGGGTAGCAGAACTGTCTCGCTCTCTCTGACCTTGGCAGTGGGCCCTTGGCTCTTTACATGTACACAGCTTTTAATAAGGCCAAAAGCATACCCTGCGCATGCACTCCCTGGACCAAGGTCATCGCAATGTAGGTAACGTGTCACATGGCTTTCCAAGTTGATGTGCAGAGAGAGAGAGAGAGAGAGAGAGAGAGAGAGAGAGAGAGAGAGAGAGAGAGAGAGAGAGAGAGAGAAGTGAAGACGAAGGCCAGAATCGTTGAGAGAGAGATGTGTAGCACTTAGTGGGGAATAAATAAAAACAATGTTTACTGATCTAACAGTAATCAGAATAATGATGGTGGAGCACTGCCCTTTACTGGTAACCCGTGCTCATTACACCCTCCCTACTGCTTGTCACATCAGCAAGACCTCTACCCCGTTCATTACCAGCTACATGTTAAACATTCAGAGGATTTCCTCTTTGTGTCGTTGGAGAGAGTGAGATTGCTAGATCTCCTTCCAAAACACTTTTAGAAACCTTGACCACCCAGATATCTCTGAAGATCACTGCCTATCAATCATAACCAGATTTGTTTAAAAGGTTGGCTACAATTATTTTAAATCATTACAGTTTTACTTATTTATTCCGTTAGAGTAGACGTTTTTATTCTAAGCAACTTTACAAAACAGTGCATATACTAAATGCATCAGATATTCAAGGACTATAAGTGCACAGGTATAAAATTATTTCAGTGGTCACAACATCAGACCTGAAGTACAATGTTGGATGGGTGCCTATAAGAAGGATAAGGATATAGAAGGATATAGATGGAGGAAGACCAAACAAGATGTTCTGTAGACAGATACAGTAAGGTTCACAATCACATCCACAGTATCACAGTGACCAGGGTGTAGCCAGCTGCAGGTTCAATGAGACTGCAGAGTAGCCACACCCGTAGACAACAGGTTTCAATAGGCCCAAATGTAGTAAGACGTAACGTTATTGGTCGAAATACTGCTGAACCTGTGCACTTCTGGCATTGGTTTATCTGCTTTACTTATTACTCTTTACTGCACTATTTTTAGCCCATGTTGTTGAAGCCTCTGCTATATTAATAAAACGTAATGCGATGCTGCAGGAGAGCTCCACTGGGAATGAGGGCAGACACGTTCACACTGAGAATTAACCAGGTTATACTCTGCACTGACGGAAAAACAAAGTACAAAACACTTTGTTACTCCACTTAAGTATATTTTTTCTGGTATCAGTACTTTACTTCACTATTTATTTTTCTGACAACTTTTTGTTTTCACACCTTAAATTTTCTACACAAATATCTGTACTTTTTACTCTTACATTTTCAAGACAGGCTCGTTTTTATTTTTGTCTGTATTTGGTGGCATGATCTTTCTCCTGTCCTCCCTTTCCTCTCCTTTCAATTTGTGTGTTAAAGAAGTGTGATTTCTTTTTCAAAAGTCATAAAAATATTTTGAAACTTTTGTTCAAATGAAAAAAAATGAAAAAAAGTTTCAAAAGTTTGACAAAAGATGTGACAAGGTTTTAAAAAAAACAATGGCCAAATTATTTTTTTAGAAATTATAAAAAATTAATAAAAAATAATAAACCAAATTCCTTTTTTTTTCTTTAAAAGTTTGACAAGATATTTTGGAAAAAAAGCATTTGCAACTAGAATACATCAAGGAAGACAGTCATTCATCTGACAGTTTGCTGTGAGCTTTATTTATAACAGGTTACGTGGCCTGATTTCAGGGGTGTTCTCACTAATTATACTCCTCTTCGCTGGGGGACAGATTTTCCATACAGTGAAGTCAATCAGCACAGGACTTTTTTTTCCTTTTTATTCCCAACTAACTATAATTGACTTTGTGGAGTGGCAATCACCCTGTGGCACTATAACATGTCTAAGATGAGCCACTGTGAATCCTTCCACAGCAACGACACCCACAACATCACAAACCCCCTTGGTGATGGGCGGCATACATTTAGGCTACCTCCATCTTAGTCTCAGTAGTGTGTGTGTAGGTGTGTGTGTGTAAGAGAGATAGAAAGACTGAGCGAGAGTGTGTGTAAGTAAGAGTTTGGCTTTGAAAGTGCACCATGCACAGTCCATCTGCAGGACATTCATCCGGGCAGTTGTGTCGACTTATGTATCTGTAAATGACTGACACAGAAATAGTCTCAGAGAAAGAATTAACAGTGTCAGCGAGACTGGGCCTCCATCTCCCACATGGTTTGTGATCTCCTCCTTCCCTTTCTTCTCTCTCTCTCTCTTTCTCTCTCTCATTCTGTCTGTCTCTCTCTCTCTTATTCTCTCTCTTTCTGTCTATGTCTCTCTCTCTCTCTCTCTCTAGTCACCTCCCTCTCAGTTGGATAGTATGAGGGATTGCCTCAGATGCCAAAGCAGAACATACACAGCCCTCCTGTTAGTCGTGCGTTTTGCTCCATCCCTCCATCTTCCAGTCTCTCTCTCTTGTTCTCCTTTTCTGTCTTCCTTTCTGGGTCTGGGTCTTCCTCTACGACCCTCTGCCACACAGCAGCATCCTTGCCAGAGCTTCCCCCTGCCTGAGCACAACCCAGAGCAAGGAACAAGTTCTTCTGAAGGGAGCAGCAACTCCACCAGCCAGGTGAGATGTTTTTATAGTTTTCGATTCCTGTTCCATTTTCCCATGGATGACATGAAAGTGGTCGGCAAGGTTACCTGCGTTAATCTTTTCTTCGGAAGTTTCTTTTCCAGTTTGTTGTTGAGTTGTCAAGTTATTTTCCTCTATTTGACTGGATTTTTCTTTTCATTAGCACAAAAGAATATTGTTAGTTTTAAACTGTTGTATGTGTTATATTCTATGCAGCTTCATTATTCAGATATGAATAGTTTTTTTGTAACAAATGCATTATTCAGCAAACTCATTATTCCCAGAGGAGGAATGGAATATTGTCCCTTTCACCTGCTGGGCAGTACGGTTTCACACCAGGGTCCCATGGATCTAACTGTGTTAAACCTTACTTTGGAGTTTGACTGGAAGACTTTGTTTTCAAGCGTGGCTTCTTCTTTGTCTGTTATTTTCGCACAATACTCTTTGATCATGATGATGATAAAGGATGAGGAAAAGTATTGAAATGCAGAGCATTTTTAGGTTTGTTACCATGGAGGTTTGTTACCATGGTGTGTATTATTCCCAGGGCCGGTCCTTCCTATAGGCGACATAGGCAGCCGCCTAGGGCAGCATGAAGAGGGGGGGGGGGGCGGTAATTTCCCAAGTGCATCCATTAATTAACCGTCCCACACTACCAGCAGGGGGCGCCAACCGCTCCAAGTCATGTATCCGTGTTGTGGTTTGGGGGCGGCGCCCCAATTTGCGCTCCTGGGGGGGGGGGGGGTGCTGGGGGGGTGCTGGTGAATCTCGTCTAGGGCTTCAAATTTGCTAAGACCGGCACTGATTATTATTCAAGAGGCTGTGAGCACTGAGATGAGATCTGTATCTCTGATTCTCTGTGATCTTAACACCATCTGCAACCTACACCTACCTGTCTGCACACCCTCACCTGTAACTACACCCTCACCTGGAACTACACCCTCACCTGGAACTACACCCTCACCTGGAACTACACCTACACCTCTAATTACACCCTCACCTGTAACTACACCCTCATCTGTAACTATACCTACACCTGTAATTACACCCTCATCTGTAACTACAGCTACTAATCTACACCTGTAACAATTACACCTATACCTATCTGCATGGTGCAGATGCATCCCCGCGGTAACAGCCCTGGCCCCCGGTAACAGCCCCATCTCCCCGGTAACAGCCCTGGCCCCTGGTAACAGCCCCGTCCCTCGGTAACAGCCCTGTCCCCGGTAACAGCCCTGTCCCCGGTAACAGCCCTATCCCCCGGTAACAGCTCCAGCCCCAGTAACAGCCCCATCTCCCCGGTAACAGCCCCATCCCCTCGGTAACAGCCCTGTCCCCTCGGTAACAGCCCCGTCACTTGGTAACAGCCCCGTCCCCCCGGTAACATATAACCTGGGCTCTCTCCACAGGATGCAGCGCTTCAGGGAGAGCATCCACATACGCACCATGAAGGCCAAGAGGAAAGTGGAGGAGATATCCAAGGAGGATGTCCAGGCCTTCCTGAAGAAGCACGCCTTTGTCCTTTTCACTGTGGCCGCGGTCATAATAGGTGAGTAGGGTGCCTCTGAAAGAAAACTCACTCTCTCTCACTCTCGCACACAGACACAAATATCACACACACTTACGTGATCGCCCCACTGAAAACAGGAATCACTCTTTCCATCTTGGACCAGGCATAATACTGGGCTTTGCGCTGCGTCCGTATAAGATGTCGTACCGAGAGGTGAAGTACTTCTCCTTCCCCGGGGAGCTGCTGATGAGGATGCTGCAGATGCTGGTGCTGCCCCTGCTGGTCTCCAGCCTCATTACAGGTAGGACACTGTCAGCATCATCACAGGTACGACACTGTCAGCATCATCACAGGTATGACACTGTCAGCATCATCACAGATAGGACACTGTCAGCGTCATCACAGATAGGACACTGTCAGCATCATCACAGATGGGACACTGTCAGCATCATCACAGGTATGACACTGTCAGCATCATCACAGATAGGACACTGTCAGCGTCATCACAGATAGGACACTGTCAGCGTCATCACAGATAGGACACTGTCAGCATCATCACAGGTAGGACACTGTCAGCATCATCACAGGTAGGATACTGTCAGCATCGCAGGCCTTCCCTCTGTCTGCCTGTGCTGTGCTGACTCCTCCCAGAGCCCAGACATGATGAACAGCCCTCCTTCACAGCTGACGACAACACAGCCTCTGAGGACAATGTGAGGAGGCCTTCGGACCAGGTTCAAACAGCGGTTACCATGTTGATAAACGGCTTCTCTTGCTGAGTTGCCCTGCAGAGCCCCTACCTACCAGGCTCACTCTCGCCTTGTATAGTACAGTTAGACTTGTTTATTTATTTAAGATGTACTTCTACATGTTGAATGTATGCACCTTCCTGCCAAAGTAATATCCTTGTCTGTGCAAACTTTCATGGCGACTAAAACCCTTTCTGATTCTGACCTGCAGCCATTGTAGAGAACTGACACCCCTGCAAGTCCAATAAGAGCCAAACCCTTCGTCTTGTGTACAATGGGTGGATCGTTTTAGCGCTTCTGTGGATTAATTGGAGTTCCCACAACAGACCGTCTCGCAATACTGTGAAGAACAGTCTCACGCTGTGAAGTATAGCTCCCCATGACAGAAGCAATTTTCTCCTTTGCCGTTCTCACATGCACCGTGGAACATTCCAGACACTACAGACAGAGAGCAATTTAGTAAAGTATTCATTTAGCCGACACTTTCATCCAAAGTAACGTGCAGTGGAGGGGATTTGAATCTGCAGTCACATGTTGTACTGCTGAGCTACACCCATCCTGTCAATGATTCATGTTGGGAATGCAATGGCTTTTTCTCTGCATTTTCATGCTTTATTAGACTATTTCTAAGTGAAGTGTTGCAGGAAAGAGAGGGAGAGAGAGAGAGTAAAGAAGACATGCTGCAAAAGACCTCAACCCACATAGTACTCACGCTTATCCGATGAAGTACCGGTGGCGCCCCCAGTAATGCCACTCCTACCCCCCCATTCGATGTCAAGGACGTGTCACGTCTGTTGATCTGGATCAGAGTCAGGTCAAACATGTCCTCTGTATTTCCTGTCCAGGAATGGCCGCCTTGGACAGCAAGGCCTCGGGAAAGATGGGCATGAGAGCAGTCATGTACTACATGACCACCACCGTCATCGCAGTCTTCGTGGGCATCCTGGTCGTCCTCATCATCCACCCGGGTAAAGGATCCAAGGCCGAGTTTGGGAAACAGCAGAAGATCGAGCAAGTCAGCCCCATCGATGCCTTCCTGGATCTCATCAGGTGGGCGGCGGGCTGGGAGGGGGGATGCAGGGCTGGGGGGCGGGGGGGATGCAGGGCTGGGGGGCGGGGGGGATGGGCAGGCTCTGGTGGAAGGCCTCTCGCGAAAGGCCAATTGAAGGTGTTCTGTTTACGGCCACTCACTTACTATGGATGTTTATGATGATTGTTTTTTATTTCAGAAACATGTTTCCGCCAAACTTGGTCCAAGCCTGCACACAGCAGGTAAATTATAACATGACTATCACTTCATGGTTTCCAGGTTGTTGATTACGATATTCATTCCAGTGCTATGGTTGATGGCTTGTAGAGCTTAGCCTATAAGACTGAATGCAAAGACTTGAATGAATTATAACAATCTAAAACATTTTAAACTTTCAATGCAAATTGACCAGTAATTAAATTGACCCAATTAGTAAACAGATCTCAATGATAATACACATCAAACATGAAACCGCTTCAAACCGCTTCATGACATTCAGGCCAAATCAAAAACATGCCCTGTACTCATGTGGACACGACAAACAGCTCTGTCAAACTCTCATTATCCTGTTGGCGGTTTAAAGTTGTGAAGGATTAGTGGCCGGCCCAAGGGGGGGGGGAGTCTGAGCAGATATAGAGGCTCAACGGGCAGAAATCACTCTGTGTTGGGGGTGAGAGACAATAGGGAGGGCCTGGACACCAGGGCTGGAGTCCAGTCCGCTGGCTCTGGACAATAGTGAGTGTCCCCAGGGGGTCAGCTGGGGCCTCCGGCCCGCTGCACAGAGAGGTCACGACTGGTCCCTGAGGCGGAGGGGACCGCAGCTGGCTGCTTCCTCTTCACTAGTCTCTCTGTCAAAAGGGGTACAAGTCAGGCCACGGTTATCCAGTACCTTGTCTGAAAGCTTGTCTTTATACGGACTAAATATGCACAATCTTTATCAGGCCTAAGACATTTCCCAGAAAAAGAATGAGTGATGGTTACAGTACTGAGTAGCATTTAAGAGAGTAAAATCTGATATCTCTCTAAACGTTCTCTTAATTTATTGTCTTACAAAACTCTTGCCCCCCCTGCCCCCCCACCCCCCTCCAACCGCAACCCTCAAGTTCAAAACCAAATACGGGAAGCGCATCGTCACGGTAACGATGACGGTCAACGACAGCGTCTTCAACCTGACCAACGGCACGCAGGAGCTGAAGCGGGAGGAGGTGATCCCCGTGCCGGGGTCTGTGAGCGGGGTCAACGCCCTGGGCCTGGTGGTGTTCTCCATGGGGTTCGGCCTCATCATCGGGAGCATGAAGGAGCAGGGCCAGGTGCTCAGAGACTTCTTCGACAGCCTCAACGAAGCCATCATGAAGCTGGTGGCCCTGATCATGTGGTGGGCATTCATTTATCGTGCGATCGTCACATTTATCGTATGTAGAGATGTTATAGTGTTATCGTGTCATTATTCGTGTGTATGTTGTGTTTAAATGCTATGGTGTGCATGATGACAAAGCCCAGGACTGCCATAGTCCCTGTGGTGGGGAAGGCCTCTATATTTCTCTCCCTCGTTCTCGACAAACGATTTTTACTCTGAAGTAACTTATTAGCCTTTCGGCCTCAGGCGTTACTGTGATCTCATAACAGCAGGCAGGTTTACACAGATGGCTGACTGACACTTGCGTGGCCACGATCCGCCCGGAGAGACAATCCTCCCCCTTCTTTCCGCTCTTCCTCCTCCAGGTATGCCCCTGTGGGCATCTTGTTCCTGATATCTGGGAAGATCGTGGAGATGGACGACATCACCCAGATGGGCGGCCAGCTGGCCATGTACACCATCACGGTGATCATCGGCCTGCTGATCCATGGCGTACTCATCCTGCCCCTCCTGTACTTTGCCATCACGCGGCTCAACCCCTTCCTCTTCATCGCCGGCCTGCTGCAGGCCCTCATCACCGCCCTGGGGACCTCCTCCAGGTAGGCCTCTACTCGCCTTCGGCTCGGAACCAACGTCTCGGCGAGCGACTCGAGGCTGCTGTTTGACGTGTTGGTGTTCTAAATGACACTGTCCCAACCTCTTCATGTGCCTGTTATTTACATTTAGTCATTTAGCAGATGCTCTTATCCAGAGCGACTTACAGTAAGTACAGGGACATTCTCCCAGAGGCAAGTAGGGTGAACCTTGCCCAAGGACACGTCATTTCGCACGGCCGGAAACGAACCGGCAACCTTCCGATTAATCGGCCGATTCCCTAACCGCTCAGCCATCTGACCCCCCATATTTCTAACCTTTTTCCACTCAGCTCCGCGACTCTGCCCGTTACGTTCAAATGCCTGGAGGAGAACAACAAGGTGGACAAGCGCGTGACACGGTTCGTGCTGCCGGTAGGCGCCACCATCAACATGGACGGGACGGCGCTGTACGAGGCACTGGCGGCCATCTTTATCGCCCAGGTCAACGACGTGGAAATGAACTTCGGTCAGATCCTCACAATAAGGTCAGTATGAACATGATTTTTTACGACGTGTATGCGTGTACAGTATATGTATGTGGTTATATGCGTGTATGTATGTGGGAGATGAATTGGAAGACCCGATTCTTGTGTGTTGTCCCACAGCATCACAGCCACGGCCGCTAGCATCGGGGCTGCTGGGATCCCTCAGGCTGGTCTGGTCACCATGGTGATCGTGCTGACCTCCGTCGGACTTCCCACCGATGACATCACCCTCATCATTGCTGTCGATTGGTTCCTGTGAGTCATTCCGTAAATGGCTGTTGCCGGCACTGTGCAATCATATCCAGCACATGAAACTATGAACGATCTACATTGTCGACTGAAGTTGTCAAAGTCCCTAGTTTGTAGTCAGAAGTTGAACATGTGAGCACTATAGAATCAGTTTTAGTTTTAAAGGTCGATTTCTCTTTGTCTACGACCACCCTAGTGACACACTTCTCTTTGATCCCTTGAGTCTCGCTCTACTTAGTCCTTTTTTTGAATCACATATTTTTTGCATTGAGTTTTAACATAGAAATATAATTAGGCTGCCCAAATTAATCATTTCAATTACAATCCCCTTCCCAGAAACTACATTGGCTAATTGGGTAATAAGAAAAAAATCCACTCTGTTAACTGGGATGGACTACATGTGCAGACTGAGTCAAAGCTTCACAAGATCAAAACAGAGAAGCTTCCAGCAGTGATTAGAACCTGAAGTAGCCAATAGGGAGGTCCAGTCTGCTCTACTGTTCTGACTACTCCAGTGGACAGGAAGTGTGACTCCTGGGACCTACTTCCTGTCCACACCGTTCAGACAGTGAGCAGCAATTAGGTGAATAGGTGACCAAAAATAGGTGAATGTCGACTGTTCTACTTAACAAGACCCACAGGCCCTGAAAGGGTTTTCTTTTTAAATCAAATGCGATGTATTCCCTGCACAGGCTCAACTCCAGAACTAATCGGATGGGTGGGCATTTGGTTTCCACAAGGGGGAATATTGCATCGGCTATAGCTCTCTTTTAGAAACTTATAGCTAAGATAATAGGGGGCTCAGTATTCCATTTGAGGGGGGGGGGGCTTTGCTTGTAAATGCCCCCCGGTCCCTGCAGCTTTTAGTTCTTCTTGCTTTCCTGTTCTGCACGCAACGCCATCTTCCTGGATGACCCTGTATTCATCCTCTGGTCTCCTCTTTCCGTAGTGACCGCCTACGCACAACCACTAACGTGCTGGGGGACTCCATCGGTGCCGGCATCGTGGAATTTCTGTCCAGACACGAACTGCAGAGCAAAGATGTGGAGATGGGCAACGCCGTGCTGGAGGAGAAGGAGAGGAAGAAACCGTATCGGCTCATCTCTCAGGAAAACGACTACGATAATGAAAAACATCGTCACGGTGACACCATGATGTAGGCCTCTCCTCGGTTCCAGAACTTTTCAGATTGTAATCAACACAGCGTTGTGTGTCTTAGTAATAACCTGCTGGTGTTTCCGTTGTTGCTTATTGTGGTTATTTTGTAATGATAAATGTTAGGGTTTCTTTTGTTGTGTTCATGGTGGTTTTCCATGTAGTCACTGCATTATTATTCATGCAAGCAAGTCGTTTCATAACATCGAAATTCTCGTCAACTTAGATTTTTATGTGTTGTCATATTAAAGTGACTTATCCAAGATATGAACACTCATCAATACAGAACAAACATAGGCCTTTTCCCATTGTACAGGTTTGTGTTATTTGAAAGGTTTCTCGCCATGTATGTGTGTGTGTTTGTGTGAGTGTGTTAATTAAGCCACACTTAATAATATGCTGGCTATTCTGAAGGAAAGAAAGTTAAGACTACGTAATACCCTTATAATATATTTAGGTAAATCTTGAGGAGGTTGATAGTTATTAAATTTTTTTAAGGGAAAATTGGGTAAAATATCACTGTTCTGCAAACTTTAATATGAATAAAACGTTGCTATTTTTATTAACATGGACAAATGATGAAGAACGATTTATCATATTATATTCACCATTACTATCAAACAATTCTACCATTAACCCCTCAACGAAGTTGCCCACAATATCAGAAATATAATTAATGAGCAACCAGCTTACAACATAAGTGTACTTTATAAATGAGTAGACTTTGTGAACAGATTTAATGTAGATATTGTGTGAATTAGTTGTAGATTAATAAATGACTTGAATGTCTTCTTTAATATCCATGTCGGGAGATTAGATATTAATTTACAGGGCTGTTGTATATTGTGTCTTACCCCTTCTCTTTTCACATTTTGGTTAAGTTTCTGTAAATCCAGTTTCTGTCAAACTTGTCGTTCAAAAAATTATGAATGGGGCATGTCTTTGAAAAATAACGTTTTGAATAAAATTTAGAAAAATGTTAAAGCTGTAAGTGTCTATATTGCTGCTGCAATAAAACAAGAACTTGCTGCTTGAAAATACCTGGTTCTCATTAAATCTAATTATATATGGCGCACAAATTATGCAGGCTAAACTGTTACCTTAGTATACAAATTATATAGACCTACAATTGCAAACAAAAAACAATAGTCACACGCCTTCCTTTTGTGGAGATTAAAACGTTAAAACGTTTATAATAAGAACGTTGACTTTGTTTTGTTTCGAAACACAAGAAAATGCCGCAGTTTTCTTAAAATGTAATAATGTTAAGTAGTTTTATTATGTATAGTTAGGAACTCCATTATCCAGAGGGGGTGGGCTATGTGCCTAGCAGTGAACCCCTATGGATTGAAGACTGTTGCTGCCACCTAGCGGTGGAATATTAACGCAACAACAACGTTATTTAATAATTTGACTTTTTATGCTATCCTTCTTACAAAGCTGGAGTTTCGTGAATTAAATTAATTACATATGAATATTATGGACATTTTTTATATATTATTTTCATGCTAGTGTATTAGGCTATTTATGGTTGATTTAAAGTCAGGGTTGGTAATGTTGTTGTGATGCACTTCTTGTCATTTGCTAAAATAAACTTGACATGGCAACTACTAAATCTAAAGGTTTGAAAGTGAAACGAAATAAATCCGTTTAGTTTGAAAGAAATGATTGGTAATGTTCATTACAATCTAGCAACACCCACAGATATCGGATTTATTTCATTTACTGTCTTAACTTTAGATTTATGGGTCAACAAATAGGCTATGAATCTCAACAATTACCGACCCTACCTCTAATGAGAACCAGGTATCTTCAAGCAGAAAGTTCCAAGTGAAAAGGTCGACCAAGCGCGCGCCAGATTTTTAAAATTGAACCGTCAACCATGGCTTGACACACTTCAACCAACAGACGCCAAATAACGAACTTAAGTCCCTAAGTTAAAGAAAATATGGTCTAGAAGCTTGGAATTTGGATTGTTATTTGCTGGCAAACAACTTATTCCTTACCTAATAAGTGGCTATTGAAGACATTTGCCAACTGCCATCAGTTAGCTACAGTTCTGTAGTACTGTAGGCTACAGTACAGTAGCTGGCTGGGGTCTGTACTGCATAGTACAGTACAGCTAGCTAGCACTAGCTGGCTAGCTAACCATCTTGATAGGTGTTGGGACATGAAGGTACAGTAATGCCTAATTAAATAAACTAGTCGCTACCCTACTGTAAGAATCTAACTAATAATTAACTAGCGTTAGTGCAAGCTAATTGTTTTCTCTTCGACTTACATCACTCGGTTTCACGGGCAACTTTGTGTACTAGCTACAGTACTACTACAGCCACAGTAACTTTACGGTTCTAGTACTGTACAGTCAGTGGATGTTCCGAAAGCAGCAGTACAGTTGGCTACTTAATAGCCCAGAAGCTCTACTGTTCTACTACCAGTACTACTAGATTAGTAGTTACTAGTTTTCTACCGTAGCCTTTCCCACCCTATTTTCTGGACACTAGAGGGGGCTCGTGTATTGAGTTTGATTTGGATGAATGTGTTTTGATTACCCAAAATAATGTTACCATTGATATGTAACAGTACAAAGTTAGACTACAGCAGCGATTATGATTTTTGTAATTCTGGCTTTTCAGGTTGCCGTAGTTGCAATAAAAGGTGTTCCAATCCTAGCCTAGTTAGCTACTGTGTCTAGTTAACTGGTTACTTCTAACTTCTGGTCATAACTTCTTCTGCCGTAGTTTCTACAACTTGTAGCCTGTATCTCAGCAACATGGTCAATGGACAGACAGACCACTGAATTAAGTACAACCCCCTGCATCTTGTGCAGTTTCAGACCACACTTCAGGATTCCCACACCTGTGACCGAGTCAGTCAGAGCATTTCTTTAGTACTAATCGTGGTACGGTTAACATTACATTTTAAGGTGATATGATTACATAAAAACTTTTTTATCTTACTATGATGAACAGTAGTATGGAACATTGAGGTACAGCTCCGATGCAACTCTCAAGCGGCGGAAGCATACGGGTCGCAGCTACTCTGGTTGCTAGTTGGTTTGGCGCCGGTGGAGGGAGTTATTCCTGCAGCAGTTCTTCCGGTCGGCATTTTGTTCTGCGAGAGAGGGGGAGCGTCTGAGTGGATGCCTTTTATCACCGCGTCAATAGCCTTTCTGTTTTTCTCAGTTGATTGTTTTCCGAAACTAGTCGGAATTTTGATTATTCCCCTGCAGGCGTTGGGGATGTACCGGCCGGAGACCGGTTTGAAGGATGTTTCCCCCCTTTAAGCATACATGTTTGCATTGAGAAAGAAGAAGATCGAACCCTCCCGACCCGGATTATTGTTGTTATATTATTACTCGGAGGAGCTGTTAGAGCTGTAGAACGGAGAGGGAGCTAGAGACACGGATCCAACCCCGTTTGCAACCATTTCTTTTTATCAACACACCCTGAGGTAAATATGATCGCACAAGTCCAGCTCTATAACCCTTTCATGAAACAATCCCTATTGGTTTCACGCTGTGCTGGCAAATGCTACTTTGCTGGCTAGCTAGCCAGCTAACATTAGCTACATGTTGGGCATTTGTCTAGCCACTAAATAATGGACCCAGAAAGGGGGGTCTCTGTTGGCTGTTAGCTACCTTGCAAACGCTAAGTGTTGGGTCGGGGTGACCCTTACCCAGGCCAGTCCGATGTCCAGTTTAAGATAGCCATACGCCGATGTAGGCCGCTAGGGTATCATCCACAGTGTTTATGATGAAAACACAGCAATATACGCGCTGTATTTACGAAGAATGATTCGATTTGGCCAAGCTAGCTAACTAGCACAGCGAGCAGTGATATGGTTGCATCCTCGGTTGCATTCATTAGCTCGTGAGCTAGCTAACGATAGCTAACTTGGATGCATGACGTTCCTGCGCAGTGGGATATTTTCATGTACCTAGCGTACATTAACTCTAATTAGGTGTGATAGCTAGTCAACTAGCTACAATATTATTGCAATCAGTGTGCACTAAATATATATAAACACATGTTTAGGTATAAGACCGTTTTAAAACCATAGCCAGCTACAATCTTGCTAACCCAGCTCAGCCAGATGTGTAATGACTAGCTAGCTAGCTAGCGACTGTCAACCTGGACTGAGGAGAGTGAAAACAAGAGTTCACGAATCCAAATTGCTGTCAACCCTCTTTTGATGTAATCGAGGTAGCTAACACAATCAACATCGAAACCCATTCCTTCCATGCCTGGTGCAAAATATAACTGAATGACCAGGTAATTGTGCAGCAATAACTACTCAACGAGTTCGCTAGCGAGTCATTGTAGATACGATTCAAACAATAGTTAGCTAACGTTAGCCTGCTGTCTAGCAAACACTGCCTAGTAGGCCATCTGTAAACGGCTACTTTAGTTGTAGGATCCCTCCAGCCAGTTAAACCGATAATACATGATGTAAACACGATTTAGTTTTTAAAGTCAACAGTGGTGCGAGATCATGATTGATTTGGTGAAACAGGCCCAACTTATTACATCTTGAGGTACCCATTCAACAGAAAATACTAACATTCCTTTTAGCCAAGTCGCTAACAGTTTTCAGCACATTTCCACAGTTCCAATTGAACTTCCCATCTCCTGATGATTATTACGTTTTTGAATAAATTGCAGTAAGTTCCCTTTCAGTTTCAATGCACTGAGTTGCGCTTCAGAACTTTGTGCACCGTAGAACACCATAGTAACATACATAATCCACTATTATTAATGTGGTCGTGCAGCCCCCAGGCTTGTCACTCCCCCGTCTAACTAACCATTGTGAGCCCACTGCCACTGTCTGCTGAAACATCGTCCTATATCATTAGAGCTTAATAGAAAATCCCTGGCTTTTTCACAGAGGCTTTGGCATGCTTCAGTTTGTCAGGACTTAAATGTTTCTCATGTGGGAGAGGGATGAATAGACCAGACAACCCATCTCTCTCTCTATGTTCCCACAGCGTTTGGGAGATGTGAAGAACAGTCGGAAGGCGAAGACATTGAGCAACCTGTGCATCGACACGACCCCCCCACCCCCATCTTCAGCATGAATGGGGATATGCCTCATGTTCCCATCACTACTCTTGCTGGGATCGCTAGCCTCACAGATCGTAAGTATAACTGCATGCTCTTATGGGTCTTCCCTTTTGGCACTTGTTTAGTTTTTTCACAATGTATGCTTCATGTTTTGGCTGCTTGCAATGTTTGGGACTACCTTGTTGTTATGATCAGTGACCTATGCTCTTTTGTAAAGCTCTCTCTTGGAAGTCGCTTTGGATAAAAGCGTCTGCTAAATGCATAAATGTAAATGTAAATGTGAGTGCAGCAGCTCTACTGCCTCTTGTTTTACTCACTCGCAGCTTCGATGTAGCACAGGAAGGGAAGACCCTCTCTTGGGTTACACAGTTAAAAGGTGACTCGCATTATTTGAGCATAACTACCCGTTGTCTGTAGCTAATAGGTTGCACAGACAAAGATGAAAAATCCATGCAAATATAAAATCACAAAGTTTTTGATGTTGAGCGATGTCATTTTGCTTTGAGGTTAAGTCTAGAGGAAGAAGTTTTACGTGCTTGTACTTTCCTCCAGAAGCACGTAGTAAGTTTGGATTCTTTTTAGGAGGCTTGTCATTGTGAAGATTTCACTAATGACCTGGCATTTGCCACTGCTAGCTTGTTTCAGCTGCTGTGCTTTGATGGCTCTCTTTTATTTCCTGTTGTAATGAAACATTAATGTTCTGCACATGAATATTGCAGTCTTGATATTTGGAGCATGCAATCAACGCAGCCAATGAATGCGATTGTAATATTTGTTTGCGAGTCTCATTGGTCGGATTGCATTGGATTTTATTAGCTCTTATGAGTTGTTGTTTACGTTGTTAGGTTCTGAAATAGCTAACTATTCCATTACTGTTTCAAGTTCTACTACTTTCAACTAGTTCATTTACATGGATTTGTTCAGCAGAAACTTTTATCCAAAGTGAATTTTAGTGTTCAATTCGCAGCTTTGCAGGATGGAAATGGACTTCCTAGGTGTGTTCCTCCACCCTGACCTGCTCTGCCTTAATGTCTTTACAGTGTTAAACCAGCTGCCCCTGCCCTCCCCTCTCCCCGCCACCACCACTAAGAGCCTGCTGTACAATGGGAGGGTCGCAGAGGAGGTCAACTGCCTGCTGGGCTGCCAGGACGAGAACCTGGTGTCCCAGCTGGTCCACAGCCTCAACCAGGTCTCCACCGAGCACATGTGAGAACCCCTCCGCCTCCACTTCCAGCCCCTTCCAGCGAGGGTTAAGCGCCGTTCAGGACAAGTAGCTAGCCAGCACGTCTGTTTTACAAATGAAACCCGTCAATAGTCTATGAAGTCTTTCTTCTGTAGACAGAGACTCCCTAAAGCACGAGAGCATAAGTTAACCTTTAAAGGATGACACTTAAAGTTATAGTGCCCGAGCTATGCATGTGTGTTGATGTTTGAGGGTCGTATCATCAAAAGGTTAACGTCCTGGTATTTTGTGTAACCTTGCTGATTGATCTCTCGCTCTTCCCCCTTTGCCACGACAGAGAGTTGAAGGACAACCTGGGCAGTGATGACCCAGAGGGAGACGTGCCCGTGCTGCTGCAGACCGTGCTGACCAGGAGCCCTAACATCTTCAGGGAGAAAAGTAGGCCTGCACCCACACCTGTTCTCATTCCTGCCAGGGGGGGGGGAGGGAGGGAGGGAGGAGACATGCACAGACATTGTTCTCTGACTCGGCAGTGGAGTGCGATGCACGGCCTAATGAGTCACACGCCCTTTGTCGGCTTTCCTAGTGAATCTGCTCATTCGATGCTTTCTGGGTCAAACTATGCAAGGGCTAGTTTGGCTTGTCTCTATGTTTTTTGAAGACTGTGATTGGATAAGGGCTTGGGTTGGATTGAGTGGCCTGGCTTATTAGTATCATTATTATTTTCCAATTATTATTGTGTTTCATTGATCGATGCTCAATTTGTGAGCTCTGAGGTAGTTCACTTTCGTTGTAGTCAGCTAGTCTCACGCTCATGAATCAGAGAGAGAAAGGATGACAGTTTGATGAGTTACTGTTGTCTGGTAGCTTGTGTAGAGAGAGGAGGCGGTGGATGCTATTGGTGGCACGGGGACAAGAACAAGGCAGTGTGTAGGCCCATCAGTTCAGGTGCCAGTGTCAGATTCAATATCTGGAGACTGGACACATAACTGAATGTCCCTACAGATAGCTGGACCCGTTGAGAAAAGACCCAGGCTGAACCCTTCTCCAGCATCTTGGGAGCATCACCGTGGCCTGATCGTTTTATAAATGTCTAAATCTGCCACACGTGGTCGATTTGAAAACGTTCTGTTTCCCAGACGCTCTTAAGCTGAGACTGCTGTTGCGCTAACCCGTCAAAGCTGCTTTTAACGAACAGCTTGTCGTCTTTGTCGTCTTCTTCCCTGGAGTGGATTGGTCTTGTGTCGTCAGCGGCCTTGGCTTGGCAAGCCAAGTGTGTTAACACCAGAGACCCTGAGACCGGGGGAGTGCCGGCTGCCAGGATGAACCATGTTGTGGTGGAGCTAGAGGCCTGACACTGTTTCAGCTCTGATGTTGTATCCAATGACGAGTCCGGCAACGTGTGGATTGCTGTTACTACAGCCTCCCCGCATAACGCTGAACTCTAGTTGTGCTCTTGGGAAATGGCTTATTTACTCGCGTATTACCTATAATCAATATAATATATATTTCTTTTTTCCCCTCCCACATACACAAACTGTATGTGAAGAGCTGAGTAGCGTGGGATCTGGTGGTCTAGTGATCCACCTGCTGCTTCTGAAGGAGCTCCTGTCTAGATGAGAGGAACTCATACTGAATTCCTCCAGCCAAGAGATCCTCCATTTCTTCCTGTCTTATTTTCCTGGGAGTTTTTCCTTGTCTTCTTTGAGGGTTTAGGTTGCTTCTGGCGTTGTTCCAGGGGTACATGTGAAGCCGTCTGTTTTGCCGTCTTGCCTGTAAGAAGGGCTATAGAAAATACGTTTGATTTGATTGATTTGCTTCTCTAATCTGCTTTGCCTCTCTTCATCTCTTCATCAGGTATTCTGCAGCAGTCAATGATGCCGCAGTACAAGATGTCTCAGAACTCCATGCACGGAAGCCCTGCGTCCACCAACTACCAGCAAACCACTATCACGCACAGCCCTTCTAGGTATCACAGCAGCTTGCTATCGAGTGGAGCCGTCCCTACGGACTAGCCAGCTGTTAACAGAGCCCTCTTAATGAAACTTCTCTCCTTCCACAGTCGCTTTGCCTCTCCACAGTCGGGGTCGGGGGGGCGGTTTCTGCCCCAGCAGAACAGCCCTGTGCCCAGCCCCTACACCCCTCAAAGCCCTGCCAGCTACATGCACTACCCCCACCCGCCCAGCTACTCTCAGCACCAACAGATCCAGCAAGGTAGGAAGACGACAGCCACTCGCAAAGGAATACGCAGATGATCTGAACCCTCTTCTTTGTGTCCAAATGACCGAGGGGAGTTTGTGTAGGCGGCCAGGTTCTGAGATTTCTGTGTTTCAGTCGCGAGTCCCATGGTTCCGGGCAGCATGAGGAACATCCACGACGGCAAGGTCTCCGGGCAGATGTCGAGCAACTCAGCGAATCACAACGCCAGACAGGCCTCCAACGACGACTACATGAACATTGTCCAAAGACTTGGGAATGAGGTACCGTTCATCACGCTCATCTGGTTGAAGAGCGAGAACCGTGTCAAGTCTGTTTGTGTCCGTCTGTGTTTGTGTATCTTCTGACCTACTGTTTTGTCTCTCGTTTGTTTCCCTGCAGGAGAGCGACCCTTCCATGAGAAACGCCTCCTTCTCTCTCCGATCACCTCAGTCTCAGTGTTCTCCTGCCGGGAGTGAAGGAACCCCCAAAGGTGACCCATCTCCGAGCTCCCATCCTGCCACACAGCGTCTGGCAGTGTCCGTGCCGAGTACGCACGGCTGACAATCTGTCCGTTGTCTTTTCCCTAAAACCACGGTGTTGTTTTTTTTCGGGGGGGGTGTTTTGACAGGGTCCCGGCCTCAGCTCATCCTCCAGTCCCCTCCCCCGTACACGTCCCCCCGAGACGGAGCCCCCGACCTCCTCCTCGACTCCCCCGACCGCAAGAAGAAGCAGAAGAAGCTGAGCAAAGAGGAGAAGGAGCAGCTGGATAAGGCCGCCCTGTATGACATCGTCAGCTCGCCCTCCAAAGACTCCACCAAGCTGACCCTCAAACTGTCCCGGGTCAAGTCCTCCGAGATGGACCAATCCGGAGAGCTCGTCCCCGGGGCGGAGCAGGGCTCAGAGCAGGACGCGGAGCTGGCGTACAACAGCCTGCCGTTTTCTCGGACGGGCCAGGAGCAGGCCCTCCGGCTGGGGCAGGGCCAGGGTCTGCCAGGGGAGCAGTCGGGGTACCAGCAGGTGCCCGTGCTGCAGAACACCAAGCAGGGGGTGCTGGTGGGTGGCATGGTGTACGACGACGCCGAGATGGACGCGCTCGCCGAGATCGAGAGGATAGAGCGCGAGTCGGCCATCGAGAGGGAGCGCTGCTCCAAGGAGGTTCAGGACAAAGGTGTGTGTGTGTGCGAAGGAGTGAGTGGGTGTCTGTGTGTGTGAGTGAGTGTGTGGGTGTGTGTGTGTGTGTGTGAGTGAGTGCGAGTGTGTGAGTGTGTGTGTGTGTGTTCATGCGGCTGTCACTGTTAACCCAGAGATAAGATGAAACGGCGGTATCACACAGCTGATAAGTTTTCTTGATGATGTGAGTTTTCTAACCGGCTCCCTCCTTTCCTCCAAGATAAACCACTGAAGAAGAGGAAGCAGGACTCGTATCCTCAGGAGCCCGGGGCCGGGGGCACGGCGGGGGCCACCGGGGGGCCCGGCGTAGGAGGGGGCAACGCCGGCGCCAAGCTTACACCCCAGGAGGGTAGCGCCGCCAGTAACGGTACCAGCCGGCCGGCCCTGATGGTCAGCATCGACCTGCAGCAGGCCGGCCGGGCAGACGGACAACCAGAGGTGGCCCTGGAGGCCCAGCGCTGGGCCGAGGACCGCCTGGCGCCCGGGGACGGCGCCCACGCCACCGGCGTGCTCCGCCTCCGTTCCAAGGCGGAAGGAGAGACGCCGAAGGCCGGCGACGGCCGTCCGGAGGTCATCAAGCAGCGCGCCGCCGACACGCCCCGGAAGCTGGGCCCTGACGGGCGCCCGGAGACCCCCAAACACAAGCATGACAACAAACGGGACTCGTCCAAGCACCGGCACGACGGCAAGCCGGACGGCGGTAAGGGGCGCGCCGACGGCCGGGCGCCCGAGACGCCACGGCAGAGACACGAGGGCCGGCCCGACTCCGGCCAGAGGGATGAGCGGCACCGGGACGGCGACTCCTCCCGCGTGCGGCGGCCGGACACCCCCAAGTCCTCCAGCCGGGCGGAGCACGAGTCCAAACACGGGCGCGACAGGGACAGGGACCGGGACAGGAAACACCGGACCGAGCCTGGGGAGGCCCGCGACCGGCGGTCCCCCGAGCAGCGCTCCAGACCCGACAGCCCCAGGGTCAAACAGGAGGGGCGAGCGGGGGCGGACCCCAGCGCTCGCCAGAGAACAGAGCGGAAAGAGGAGAGGAGGGGCGGGGACGGCGGGCGGAGCCGGCAGGACGGGAACAAGCAGCAGCCGTCATCCGAGCCCAAGGCTGGAGAGTTCCCCTCCTACCTGCTCGGGGGCCAGTCGGGGGCCTTAAAGAACTTTGTGATCCCCAAGTTGAAGCGGGACAAGGACGGGAATGTCCCGGGCGACGTGCGGCCCGCCGGGCCGGGCCAGGGGACCATGGTGGGCTGGAGCGAGCCCCGGTTCAAGCAGGAGAAAGCCGGCCTGGTGGAGGACCTGAAGAAAGGAGCCAAGCCGGTGGTGGTGCTTCAGAAGCTCACCATCGACGAGGTGCAGAAGATCATCAGGGAGAGGGAGGACGGGAACGTCCGCAGCTCCAAGTCCAGCAAGAACCGCTCCTCCTTCAGCAAGTCAGGGAAAGGTAAGAGACCTCATCTCTCTGGCTTGTTGGGCACGTGGTCGTGTGGAAAGGGACATCACAACCATTGAACCTGGCTGTGTTTCACATCAAATCTGTTTTTTCGGTCCTTTTAACGAAGCAATGTCTGAAATGTTTGACCTGCTAGGCTATTATATGTTGTAATTAAATGGTATGGGTATGTCCACCACTTCTAAGTGAATAGTTTAGTTGACCAGTTCTCGTTCACACTTTCCCATGTGCCTATGATATGACTTAGTTAGTGAAATGATGTCAATTGGTCATTTTATGCCAGGGCCCTAAGACAGTGATTTGTTTTGTGATCATATTTTTTAATGAAGCTTTTATTTCAAGTGCATGTGATCACTCTTCACAATAATCGACAAACAATGTGAATGAACAACAACTGATGCAGCTAACTTTGTAAAGACAGAATGCATGTCGCCGTCAGTGCTTTGGGCGACGACTGTAGATATATATATACATTAAGTCATTTAGCAGACGCTCTTATCCAGAGCGACTTACAGTAAGTACAGGGACATTCCCCCGAGTCAAGTAGGGTGAAGTGCCTTGCCCAAGGACACAACGTCATTTGGCACGGCCCGGGAATCGAACCAGATATGCACCTCGCGCTCAGACACCCCATGAGATGCTGTGTGGTCTGGTAGGAACCTGAGATCCAGCCAGATGGTGTCGATCCCTGAGCAGGTCGTCAGGCTGTGTCCGGAACCTTCTGTGTGTGCTGGTGCGAGTGACTGGGACGGCCCACTGTGTCCGCAGGCGGTCTGGATGAGTCGGTTCTGCAGGACCTTCCCCCCCAGCTCCTGGCAGAGATCCAGTCCACCATGCCCCTGTGCGAAAGGGTCAAGATGAACAAGCGCAAGCGCAGCACCGTCAACGACAAGCCCAAGTACGCCGAGGTCGACTCGGACGACGACAACGAAGCCGCAGACTGCGTGACAGAGTGTGAGTACCTCAACGGGAGGGCGCCGTCATGTGATCTGCTCGTGGGTGTGTTTTGAGATGGTGGCGTGCGATGTGTTTGGCTACATCACTGGGCCGGAACTCCGTCTTCTGTCCTGTACAACTAAACGCCTCTCCTCCCTCCTATCCTCCCTCCTCTCCTCCCTCCTCTCCTCTACTCCTTTTCTCCGTCCTCTCCTCCCTCCTTTCCTCCGTCCTCTCCTCCCTCCCCTCCTCCCTCCTCTCCTCCCTCTCTTCCTCCCTCCTCCTCTCCTCCTCTCCTCCTCCTCCTCCCTCCTCTCCTCCTCCTTCCCTCTCCTTCTCCCTCCTCTCCTCCCTCCTCTCCTCCTCCTTCCCCCCTGTCCTATCCTCCCTCCTCCTCCTCCCTCCTCTCCTCCCTCCTCTCCTCCTCCTTCCCCCCTGTCCTATCCTCCCTCCTCCTCCTTCCCTCCTCTCCTCCTCCTTCCCCCCTGTCCTATCCTCCCTCCTCCTCCTCCCTCCTCTCCTCCTCCTTCCCCCCTGTCCTATCCTCCCTCCTCCTCCTTCCCTCCTCTCCTCCCTCCTCTCCTCCTCCTTCCCCCCTGTCCTATCCTCCCTCCTCCTCCTTCCCTCCCTCCTCTCCTCCTCCTTCCCCCCTGTCCTATCCTCCCTCCTCCTCCTCCCTCCTCTCCTCCCTCAGCCGCACGGAAGAAGCAGCGGCGTGAGCGGGACAAGGGTTGGGAGCACGAGGAGCGGGAGAGGAGGGGCTCTGGGGAGCACCGGAAGAGTGGGGGCCACCAGGAGGGCCGGCGGGGCTCGGGCTCACGTCACCGGGAACGCAGCCCCAACGAGTCTGAGGAGGAGGGCTCCCCACCGCCTAGCATGAGCGACAGTGAGTCTCCTTCAACCTCTCTCTGCCGCTCTCTCTCAACCTCTCTCTGCCTCTCTCTCTCTCTCTCTACCTCTCTCTCCCTCTCTCTCCCTCTCTCAACCTCTCCCTCTCTCTCTCTCTCTCTCTCTCTCTACCTCTACCTCTCTCTGCCTCTCTCAACTTCTCTACCTCGCCACCCAGAGTAGACAGTTTTTTTAAATAGAGTCTTAGCTCCGCTCCAACGAAACACCAGAGAGCTGTATGAGGGGGGTTGTTGTCATGACGTTTCTCCGTCTCCCCAGTTGCCAGAAAGATGAAGAAGAAGGAGAAGCAGAAGAAGAGGAAGGCCTACGAGCCCAAGCTGACGCCAGAGGGTGAGAACGCTGTCCTGCCCGTCTCCAACATCGCCAGGGTCCCTTAGAGCTGCTCTCACTCACACTGTGTGTGTGTGTGTGTCAACAGAGCTCATGGACTCGTCCACCTTCAAGAGATTCTCAGCCAGCGTGGACAACGTTTTGGAGAATTTGGAAGATGTGGACTTCACAGGTAGATGCTGTCTTCCCCTCGGGGATCAATAGACTCCCATCTATCTGTCCATCCATCTTCTAGCTTTCTATCATCTCTCTTTACATCCAGTCCCTCCATCTGTATCTTTCTGTCTTTCCTTTCAGTCCGTCTACGTATCCATCTGTATCTATGTGTTGTGTCAGGCCCACGCTTCAGTGGTCCGGCTGTGTGGTGTACATGACTGAGGTGATGACTATGCTGTTCTCCTCAGACGACGACGAGATCCCCCAGGAGCTGCTGCTGGGGAAACAACAGCTGTGTGAGCTGGCCAGCGAGTCGGCCAAGATCAAGGCCATGGGCATCACTTACAGGGTGAGCACCGGCCAACACGCTCTGGAGAGAGAGTGTGACTGAGGGAGAGAGTATGAGAGAGAGTGTGACTGAGGGAGAGAGTGTGAGAGAGAGTGTGACTGAGGGAGAGAGTATGAGAGAGAGTGTGACTGAGGGAGAGAGTATGAGAGAGAGTGTGACTGAGGGAGAGAGTGTGACTGAGAGAGAGTGTGACTGAAAGAGAGAGTATGAGAGAGAGTGTGACTGAGGGAGAGAGTATGAGAGAGTGTGACTGAG
The DNA here is from genome assembly GCF_021917145.1 of Hypomesus transpacificus. NCBI lineage: Eukaryota > Metazoa > Chordata > Actinopteri > Osmeriformes > Osmeridae > Hypomesus > Hypomesus transpacificus. Next base: position 13,834,029 of record NC_061081.1, on the reverse strand, counting down.
GGAGAGAGTATGAGAGGGAGTGTGACTGAGGGAGAGAGTATGAGAGAGAGTGTGACTGAGGGAGAGAGTATGAGAGAGAGTGTGACTGAGGGAGAGAGTATGAGAGAGAGTGTGACTGAGGGAGAGAGTATGAGAGAGAGTGTGACTGAGGGAGAGAGTGTGACTGAGAGAGAGTGTGACTGAAAGAGAGAGTATGAGAGAGAGTGTGACTGAGGGAGAGAGTATGAGAGAGTGTGACTGAGGGAGAGAGTATGAGAGGGAGTGTGACTGAGGGAGAGAGTATGAGAGAGAGTGTGACTGAAAGAGAGAGTATGAGAGAGAGTGTGACTGAGGGAGAGAGTATGAGAGAGAGTGTGACTGAGGGAGAGCGTATGAGAGAGAGTGTGACTGAGGGAGAGAGAGTGACTGAGGGAGAGAGTATGAGAGAGAGTGTGACTGAGGGAGAGAGTATGAGAGAGAGTGTGACTGAGGGAGAGAGTACGAGAGAGAGTGTGACTGACGGAGAGAGTATGAGAGAGAGTGTGACTGAGGGAGAGAGTGTGACTGAGGGAGAGAGTATGAGAGAGAGTGTGACTGAGGGAGAGAGTATGAGAGAGAGTGTGACTGAGGGAGAGAGTACGAGAGAGAGTGTGACTGACGGAGAGAGTATGAGAGAGAGTGTGACTGAGGGAGAGAGTGTGAGAGAGAGTGTGACTGAGGGAGAGAGTATGAGAGAGAGTGTGACTGAGGGAGAGAGTATGAGAGAGAGTGTGACTGAGGGAGAGAGTATGAGAGAGAGTGTGACTGAGGGAGAGAGTGTGACTGAGAGAGAGAGTATGAGAGAGAGTGTGACTGAGGGAGAGAGTGTGACTGAGGGAAAGAGTATGAGAGAGAGTGTGACTGAGGGAGAGAGTATGAGAGAGAGTGTGACTGAGGGAGAGAGTATGAGAGAGTGTGACTGAGAGAGAGAGTATGAGAGAGAGTGTGACTGAGGGAGAGAGTATGAGAGAGAGTGTGACTGAGGGAGAGAGTGTGACTGAGAGAGAGTGTGACTGAAAGAGAGAGTATGAGAGAGAGTGTGACTGAGGGAGAGAGTATGAGAGAGAGTGTGACTGAGGGAGAGAGAGTGTGACTGAGGGAGAGAGTATGAGAGAGAGTGTGACTGAGGGAGAGAGTGTGACTGAGGGAAAGAGTATGAGAGAGAGTGTGACTGAGGGAGAGAGTATGAGAGAGAGTGTGACTGAGGGAGAGAGTATGAGAGAGTGTGACTGAGAGAGAGAGTATGAGAGAGAGTGTGACTGAGGGAGAGAGAGTGTGACTGAGGGAGAGAGTATGAGAGAGAGTGTGACTGAGGGAGAGAGTATGAGAGGGAGTGTGACTGAGGGAGGCGGTATGAGAGAGAGTGTGACTGAGGGAGAGAGTATGAGAGAGAGTGTGACTGAGGGAGAGAGTATGAGAGAGAGTGTGACTGAGGGAGAGAGTATGAGAGAGTGTGACTGAGGGAGAGAGTATGAGAGAGAGTGTGACTGAGGGAGAGAGTATGAGAGAGAGTGTGACTGAGGGAGAGAGTATGAGAGGGAGTGTGTCTGAAAGTGAGTGTGTGTGTGTGTGTGAGGGAGAGGGTGTACGAGAGATTAACCGAGGATCTGGGATTTTGAGGGTCACATGCATGAATTCCGGTGATGGACAGTGCAGATTGGTTCCATCATACTTTTTGGTAAAAACTCCTTTTGTCCTCTGTCTGGTGGACAGGTTCCTTCAGATAAGCTGGTCAAGGTGCTGAACATCCTGGAAAAGAACATTCAGGACGGCTCCAAGCTCTCCACGTTTATGAACCACGTAAGCCACATCACTGGTTCATCTAGACCTTCTCTGGAGATGTCTGGTGTCGCATTTACCTGAGAACCTTCCTCTTCCCTCCTCTTTCTCTCCCCTTCTTCCTTTTCCCCTCTCTTTCTCTTCCTCTTTTTCCCTCTCATCCCGCCCTTCCTCTCTTTCTCCCACCCACCCTCCCTTTCTTCTCCCCTCTCCCTCTCCTCCCCCTTCCTTCTCCCTCCCCCCCCCCCCCCCCCCCCGGCAGGACAATGACGGCGAGGACGAGGAGCGTCTCTGGCGTGACCTCATCATGGAGCGTGTGACCAAGTCTGCGGACGCCTGCCTCACCGCCCTCAACATCATGACGTCGGTGCGGATGCCCAAGGCCGTGTACATCGAGGACGTGATCGAGAGGGTGCTGCAGTACGCCAAGTACCACCTGCAGAACACGCTGTACCCCCAGTACGACCCTGTCTACAGGGTGGACCCCCATGGAGGTAAACACACACACACTAGCCCTGCACAACACTCTACCCCCAGTACGACCCTGTCTACAGGGTGGACCAGTCGGGGCCATTTACATGCTACTCTGCTGTGTAGCTTATCAGATCCTCTCTGACTCTCCGACTCTCCGACCCTCCCTCCCTACCCTCCTAGGAGGGCTGCTGAGTTCCAAGGCCAAGAGAGCCAAGTGCTCCAGCCACAAGCAGCGGGTGATCGTCATGCTGTACAACAAGGTGTGCGACGTGGTCAGCAACATCTCGGAGCTCCTGGAGATTCAGCTGCTGACCGACACCACCATCCTGCAGGTGAGACTCTGACCTCTGACCCCTGCCCTCTGACCCCTGACCTCCGTTCACACTGTGACCCCCCCCCTGGCTGTGTTTCTCTCTCTGCAGGTCTCCTCCATGGGCATCACCCCGTTCTTTGTGGAGGGGGTCAGTGAACTGCAGCTGTGCGCCATCAAGCTGGTGACGGCGGTAAGAGTCTGCATGTGCGCGTGTGTGTTCTGGTTCTCCAGGTCACTAGGAGTGTGTCTGTGTGTGTTCTGGTTCTGCAGGTCACTAGGAGTGTGTCTGTGTGTGTTCTGGTTCTGCAGGTCACTAGGAGTGTGTTGTGAGTGTTCTGGTTCTCCAGGTCACTAGGGAGTGTGTTTGTGCGTGTTCTGCTTCCAGGTCAGTAGCAGTGTGTGTCTGATGTGGTGCCTCTCTCCTCCCTCAGGTGTTCTCTCGCTATGAGAAACACAGACAGCTGATCCTGGAGGAGATCTTCACCTCCCTGGCCAGGCTGCCCACCAGCAAGCGCAGCCTCAGGAACTTCAGGTACACACACACACACCATGCACCTCCTGTTGAAAACCCCACACCAAAGTCGAGCTCGGAATTACACCCAAGTTCTAAATCCTCACAACGCTCTCATTCTAACTCCTCAAGCATTCTCATTTCTAACGTAGTCTTAAGTCATTGTAGTTGTGAGGAAGTTGAACGTTGTCTCCATCCTGCTCTGTGCCCCCCCTCTCCCCCCCCCAGGCTGAACAGCAGTGACAAGGACGGGGAGCCCATGTTCATCCAGATGGTGACGGCCCTGGTGCTGCAGCTCATCCAGTGTGTGGTGCACCTGCCCAGCGACAGGGACAGCCTGGAGGACGAGTACAGCAAGAAGGTACGGAGAGGGGGGGAGGGGGCACACCAGGGTTCCCCTTTCCCGGGGGGCCCCCCGGGCGTGCGAGCCAGGGTGTGAGTGCTGGAACTCAGAGAGAGAGAGAGAGAGAGGGAAGATGGTGTCGTGGTGACGCGCAGGCTCTGTTTCCTCTCCAGGTGGATCAGGACATCCTCATCACCAACTCCTACGAGACGGCTATGAGGACGGCGCAGAACTTCCTGTCCGTCTTCCTCAAGAAGTAAGACTTCCTGTGCCGGCTGCTTGCTGCGCTGTGTCTCTAGATAAGGGGGCTCCAGGCCTCCTGGGTGGCCCTTTTTGGGTAGATTGGTCGAATGCTCGATGATTCATGTTGAATGGTGTTGTGAGGGTGCTGGCTCCACTAACCCCCCCTGCTCCTATGTCCCAGGTGTGGCAGTAAGCAGGGAGAGGAGGACTACCGTCCGCTGTTTGAAAACTTCGTCCAGGACCTGCTGTCGACCGTCAACAAGCCGGAGTGGCCGGCTGCAGAGCTGCTGCTGAGCCTGCTGGGGCGTCTGTTGGTGAGTCCACCTTCACCAGCTGACCAGTCGTAAACATGCTTAGGTACTGTCACTAGCTGAACAGCTGACCAGCCGTAAACATACTGCAAATATGGACTTTTCGACAGGTCTGCAAACACCTTTGTAAGCAGAGATTTGTTAAAATGTTTGTTGACCGAGACCGTAGGTCGAGCAACAAAGCGTTCCCAGACATGTCCAAAGTCCATGTTTCCTTATATACCACAACAACAATCTGGCAGAAAAACGAGATTCCCATGTGTTCAACATCTCCAAGGCAACCGCTTGTTGCTAGGTCCATAAAAACTTTTGCAGACCTCTGCAAACTTTCAGAAGTCTGCAAATGGTATAGCGGACTTCTTAGAACTTCTCTGGACCAATAAGAACAGCGTTTTGGTGTAATTATAAAAGTAGTACATACGAAACTTGGATACCATCACCAGCTGACTAGCAGTAAACATACTGAGATGCCTTCACTAGCTCACCAGCTCACCAGCTGGAGAGCTAGTTAGAGACTGGTGAGTCCTCATGTGAACCCTTGTAGTAAAACCAATAGCCCCTCCAGACCGCCCGTCACCAGCCAGCTGTAGAGTTACGTAGAAACACCCTGTGAGAAAAGAGCCGGAAAGAGGAGGAAGCGTCCAGGTGTTGACGGTGTGGACCGCCCCTCTCTCCCAGGTGCACCAGTTCAGTAACAAGCAGACGGAGATGGCTCTGAGGGTGGCCTCGCTGGACTACCTGGGAACCGTGGCGGCCAGGCTCCGCAAGGACGCCGTCACCAGCACCATGGACCAGCGCTCTATCGACCGCATACTCAAAGAGGTAACCACGACAACCGGTCGGTCGGTGAACGACGTCTCGGCATGCTCTGTGCTCATGCCGTCTCTGTGCTCATGCCGTCTGTGCTCATGCCGTCTCTGTGCTCATGCCGTCTGTGCTCAGGCCGTCTCTGTGCTGATGCCATCTCTGTGCTCATGCCGTCTCTGTGCTCATGCCGTCTCTGTCCTGATCCTCCTCAGGCCCCTGGGAATGACGAGACGCAGCAGCTTCAAAAGGCCCTGCTGGATTACCTGAACGACAACGCAGAGACAGACCCCTCTCTGGTGGTGAGTGTGTCTGCGACTGACACACACACAAGACACACACACACAAGACACACACACACAAGACACACACACACAAGACACACACACAAGACACACACACACACAACACACACCCACACAAGACACACAGACAGACCAATAGACTGTCAGACAGACATCCTCGCCCATTCAGTCAAACGCACTCAGGGATAACGTCAAACCGCACCACACGAAATAGCGAGAATGCGGCGTTCGTCTGATCGCCCCCCCCCGCCTGTTCCTCCGCCTCGCAGTTCTCCAGGAAGTTCTACATCGCCCAGTGGTTCCGCGACACCACCACGGAGACGGAGAAGGCCATGAAGAGCCAGAACCAGCGCGACGACGACTCGTCCGAGGGCCAGCACCACGCCAAGGACCTGGAGACCACCGGAGAGATCATGCAGAAGGCGGAGGCGCGCAAGAAATACCTCCGCAACATCATCAGGACCGCCCCCTCCCAGTTCAACACCCTGAGGTACCGAGCGTTTTCAGTCGCTTGATTCGATTGACTCGATTGATGGCGGTTGGACCGCTGGGGTCCTGTCAGAGTTTGAGTTTCTGAGTATGGAGTTAAGAACTGTGTTTTCCCCCCCCCCTCTCCTCACCCCAGGATGAACTCTGACACTGTGGACTACGAGGACTCCTGCCTCATAGTCAGATATCTGGCCTCCATGAGGCCGTTTGCGCAGAGCTTTGATATTTATTTAACACAGGTAAGAGCACGTTCACGGAAGGCGAAGACACCCCTATGTTTGTGGAAGTGAATGACGTCTGTGTGTGTGGTCTGGTAGTTCAGGGGCGTGTGGGTTTGTGTGTGATATCAAAGTAAAGGACGTGTGTGTGTGTGTGTGGGGGGGGAGTTAGGAAAGGATTTGTGTGTTAGTGTGTGTGTGTGTGTGGGGGGGGTTTGGAAGTAAAAGGTGGGGTGTGATAGTAATAGGAAGGTGTGTGTTGTTTGGTAGTGAAGCTTCTCTCTCTACCCCTCCACAGATCCTGAGAGTGCTGGGGGAGAGTGCCATCGCGGTCCGCACCAAAGCCATGAAGTGTCTGTCGGAGGTGGTGGCTGTGGACCCCAGCATCCTGGCCCGGGTAAGAACACAGCACGCTTCTGAGGGAGCCCAGCTAGCTCACCATGCTACATGCTACGTTACTGCTACGGCTTGGGTTCCAATCCAGCTTCGACCCTTTGCTGTATCTCTCTGTCTCTGTCTCTCTCTATGTATGTCTCTCGCTCTCTTTCTTTCTCTCTGTCTCTCTCTCTCTTTCTCTCTCACTCTGTCTCTCTCTCTGTCTCTCTCTCACTCTTTTTTTTTTCCGCCTTTCCTGTCACACTTAACTTACAAACTGTCCCAAAATGCAAAAAAACAAACATCAAAAAGAGGAGTAGCTATGTGCCACTGGTGAGTGTCCTCCCCTTAAGTGTCTCTCTGTCTGTGGTTCAGTCGGACATGCAGCGCGGGGTGCACGGGCGGCTCATGGATAACTCCACCAGCGTGCGGGAGGCTGCCGTGGAGCTGCTGGGACGCTTCGTCCTCAGCCGACCCCAGCTGACGGAGCAGTACTACGACATGCTCATAGAGAGGATCCTGGTAACCACACACACACACACACACCTTCACACACACACACACACACACAGCTGACGGAGCAGTACTACGACATGCTCATAGAGAGGATCCTGGTAACCACACACACACACACCTTCACACACACACACACACACAGCTGACGGAGCGGTACTACGACATGCTCATAGAGAGGATCCTGGTAACCACACACACACACACACACACCTTCACACACACACATACACACACAGCTGACGGAGCGGTACTACGACATGCTCATAGAGAGGATCCTGGTAACCACACACACACACACCTTCACACACACACACACAGCTGACGGAGCAGTACTACGACATGCTCATAGAGAGGATCCTGGTAACCACACACACACACACCTTCACACACACACACACACACAGCTGACGGAGCAGTACTACGACATGCTCATAGAGAGGATCCTGGTAACCACACACACACACACCTTCACACACACACACACACAGCTGACGGAGCGGTACTACGACATGCTCATAGAGAGGATCCTGGTAACCACACACACACACACCTTCACACACACACACACACAGCTGACGGAGCAGTACTACGACATGCTCATAGAGAGGATCCTGGTAACCACACACACACACACCTTCACACACACACACACACACAGCTGACGGAGCGGTACTACGACATGCTCATAGAGAGGATCCTGGTAACCACACACACACACACCTTCACACACACACACAGCTGACGGAGCGGTACTACGACATGCTCATAAAGAGGATCCTGGTAACCACACACACACACACCTTCACACACACACACACACACACACACAGCTGACGGAGCAGTACTACGACATGCTCATAGAGAGGATCCTGGTAACCACACACACACACACCTTCACACACACACACACACACAGCTGACGGAGCGGTACTACGACATGCTCATAGAGAGGATCCTGGTAACCACACACACACACACACACCTTCACACACACACATACACACACAGCTGACGGAGCGGTACTACGACATGCTCATAGAGAGGATCCTGGTAACCACACACACACACACCTTCACACACACACACACACACAGCTGACGGAGCGATACTACGACATGCTCATAGAGAGGATCCTGGTAACCACACACACACACACCTTCACACACACACACACACACACACACACACACAGCTGACGGAGCAGTACTACGACATGCTCATAGAGAGGATCCTGGTAACCACACACACACACACCTTCACACACACACACACACACACACACAGCTGACGGAGCGGTACTACGACATGCTCATAGAGAGGATCCTGGTAACCACACACACACACACACACACACACACACACACACACACACACACACAGCTGACGGAGCAGTACTACGACATGCTCATAGAGAGGATCCTGGTAACCACACACACACACACACCTTCACACACACACACACACACACACACACACACACACAGCTGACGGAGCAGTACTATGACATGCTCATAGAGAGGATCCTGGTAACCACACACACACACACACACACACACACCTTCACACTCACACCTTCACACTCACACACCTTCACCGCAGCCTAGCTCACAAGTCACGACACCCCAGCCTTTCATACTTGAGCGTTTAGCTGTTGGAAGCAACTAAGTAGGCAATGTTCCCAAAGCATATTAGATAGGATGAAGCCCCTCTCAGTGCTCCCTGGTGGTCTGGCTGAAGGGCAGAGGTCACTAGCCCTCACAGGCAGTCTGGCAGACTACTCTGCCCGAGACATTGACCACCTTTAGCTGTGGGTTCATAGGAAGGCGAGAAGTTCAGCTGAGGTATAAATATAAATACCAGATACACATTTGTCCCCACACTGCCTCCTAGGGAGCTGACAGTGAACTGCAAGCCCTGTTTATTTTAAGTTCATACTTCGAGTCATCTTTTCCTTCCTACCTACGACACGAGTCTGAAGGTAGTCTCACTGCAGGCCAGACGATATCGAATGCCTCTTTCAGAAGTGGATAATTTAATTAGTTGTTAAAAACGGATCTAGCTTCACCTGGATAATGATAGTTGTTGTAAGAAGTGGTCAGTGGCCCCTTCTTCCCTGAACCTGTCCCCCCCCTCCAGGACACGGGCATCAGTGTGAGGAAGCGTGTCATCAAGATCCTGCGGGACATCTGTCTGGAGCAGCCCACCTTCAACAAGGTCACCGAGATGTGTGTGAAGATGATCCGGAGGGTCAATGATGAAGAGGGCATCAAGGTGTGTGTGTGTGTGTGTACAAGTACCTCCATCTGGAAGCGTGTGTTTACAAGTACCACCTATCTGTAGATGTTGTGTGTTTATGATGTACCAATCCCATCCTTTCCTCCAGAAACTGGTCAACGAGACTTTCCAGAAGCTGTGGTTCACACCAACGCCCAATCACGACAAGGAGGCCATGACCAGGAAGATCCTCAACATCACAGACGTGGTGAGTGTCTGGGCTCGGGAGCGGCGAGCCGTCCTCAGGGGGGGAAACGGCGAGCTAGACGCGGCCTGGAACGCTGTTCCTGGTTCTTCTCTTAACCCTCTCCTGTCCTGGTTTCTCCTTCAGGTGTCCGCATGCAAAGAGACTGGCTACGACTGGTTTGAGCAGCTACTTCAGAACGTGAGTACCTGTGGGCGTCTGGAGTATACAACATATAACTGGGTGACTGTGACTTGGTTGACTTGGGGACTGTGACTTGGGGACTGTCTGACTGTGCTTGGGACCAGTATGAGTCGTGACTTGGGACCTGCAGATCTAGGACGTGACTTGGGATGAGGAGGGGTGTATATATATGAGGCGTGACGTGGACCCCTGCGAGCGAGCGTGTTCATGAACAGCATGGGGTGTGTGAGTCTCCGCTCACGGCCTCTCTCCTCTCACGTCCTCCCTCCCCTCACGGCGTCTCTCCCCTCACGGCCTCCCTCCTCTCACGGCCTCTCTCCTCTCACGTCCTCCCTCCCCTCACGGCCTCTCTCCCCTCACGGCCTCCCTCCTCTCACGGCCTCTCGCCTCTCACGTCCTCCCTCCTCTCACGGCCTCTCTCCCCTCACGGCCTCCCTCCTCTCACGGCCTCTCTCCCCTCATGGCCTCTCTCCTCTCACGGCCTCTCTCCTCTCACGTCCTCCCTCCTCTCACGGCCTCTCTCCCCTCACGGCCTCTCTCCTCTCACGGCATCCCTCCTCTCACGGCCTCCCTCCTCTCACGGCCTCTCTCCTCTCACGGCCTCTCTCCCCTTACGGCCTCTCTCCTCTCACGGCCTCTCTCCTCTCGGCCTCCCTCCTCTCATGGCCTCTCTCCTCTCACGGCCTCTCTCCTCTCCCTGCAGCTGCTGAGGTCGGAGGAGGACGCCTCGTACAAGCCGGCCAGGAAGGCCTGCGTCCAGCTGGTGGACAACCTGGTGGAGCACATCCTGAAACACGAGGAGTCCCTCACAGGTACCCACCCTGACCACCCTAACGACCCTGACCACCCTAACCACCCTGACTCTAACCACTCTAACCACCCTGACCACCCTAACGACCCTGACCACCCTAACCACCCTGACTCTAACCACTCTAACCACCCTAACCACCCTGACTCTAACCACCCAGACCACCCTGACCACCCTGACCCAGACCACCCAGACCACCCAGACCACCCTGACCACCCTGACCCAGACCACCCAGACCACCCAGACCACCCAGACCACCCTGACCACCCTGACCCAGACCACCCAGACCACCCAGACCACCCTGACCACCCTGACCCAGACCACCCTGATCCTAACCATGTTTAGTTCATGGGTTATAAACGTGTGTGTGTGTTGCAGATGGGGTCAACTCAAACCGGCTAGTGGCCTGCATCACCACCCTCTACCTGTTCAGTAAGATCAGACCCCAGCTAATGGTCAAACATGCCATGACCATGCAGCCCTACCTCACCACCAAGTGCAACGTACGTAACCCATAACCTGGACCTCCGCTTGTCCTCGTGTTTTCAGCCCTGCAGTCGATTCCAACGTCCGTGTGCTTGTGGAGCACCAGGTAGTGAAGTTAGGCTGGCTGGAGACAAGAGAAGCTGTTGTTCATATGAAGAGCTCTAGGGCCATCTAGTGGCTGGGCACTGGAAATACATGTGCCCAACTATTATTAGCTAATATTCAACTAGCTCATTTTCAATGTAATATATTATAATAATGTAATCATATTTACCTGTGAAATGAATAGGAATTCAAAAAGGAATTATTTTATTATATTCCTAAAGTAATATTTAGGAATATTAATGTGGGTGCGTTGTGTGGTGTGTGTTTTCAGACCCAGAGTGACTTCATGGTGATCTGTAACGTGGCTAAGATCCTGGAGCTGGTGGTTCCTCTCATGGAGCACCCCAGCGAGACCTTCCTCACCACCATAGAAGAAGACCTCATGAAGCTCATAATCAAATACGGCATGACGGTTAGTGTCTCTCTCTCTCTCTCCATCTGGCCCTGTCCTCCACTCTCTCTCTCCACTCTCCTTCCCTCTCTGTCTAACTAGCTCTATCTCTCTCACCCCCTTCCTCTGTCTTAGGAAAGCGTATTCTCTCTCTCTCCCCTCTGTCTCCCCTCTCTCTCTCCCCCCCCCCTCTCTCTCTCTCCCGCTCTCCTCTCTCTCTCCCCTCTCTCTCTCTCCCCTCTCTATCTCCCCCTCTCCCCCCCCCCCCCCCCCCCCCCCCCCCCCCACAGGAAGGAAACAGAAGATTCTGATTCAGAAGACTGAAGCCAACATGATTGAGTAACAACATCAATGTGTTTCCTCAGGTTGTCCAGCACTGTGTGAGCTGTCTGGGAGCTGTGGTGAACAAGGTCACTCACAACCACAAGTTTGTGTGGGCTTGTTTCAACAGATACTACGGTAAGACAGGGAGGAGCCCTCTCTTCAGGGTTCTGTTGCTATGGGGATAAGTCGCCGCTAGCTTTAACCTCCATGTTCTGCATGACTCGACATGAACTGCTGGTATATGTGAAGTCATGAAAGTCAGGCTGTTGGTGTGGCTGTAACATGGTGTTGTGTGTAACGGTGTGTGGCTGTAACATGGTGTTGTGTGTAACGGTGTGTGGCTGTAACATGGTGTTGTGTGTAACGGTGTGTGGCTGTAACATGGTGTTGTGTGTAACGGTGTGTGGCTGTAACATGGTGTTATGTGTAACGTGGTGTGGCTGTAACATGGTGTTGTGTGTAACATGGTGTGGCTGTAACATGGTGTGTGGCGTGGTGTGGCTGTAACATGGTGTTGTGTGTAACATGGTGTGGCTGTAACATGGTGTGTGGCGTGGTGTGGCTGTAACATGGTGTTGTGTGTAACGTGGTGTGGCTGTAACATGGGGTTGTGTGTAACGTGATGTGGCTGTAACATGGTGTGTGGCGTGGTGTGGCTGTAACATGGTGTTGTGTGTAACATGGTGTGGCTGTAACATGGTGTGTGGCGTGGTGTGGCTGTAACATGGTGTTGTGTGTAACGTGGTGTGGCTGTAACATGGTGTTGTGTGTAACGTGGTGTGGCTGTAACATGGTGTTGTGTGTAACGTGGTGTGGCTGTAACATGGTGTTGTGTGTAACGTGGTGTGGCTGTAACATGGTGTTGTGTGTAACGTGGTGTGGCTGTAACATGGTGTTGGGTGTAACGTGGTGTGGCTGTAACATGGTGTTGTGTGTAACGTGGTGTGGCTGTAACATGGTGTTGTGTGTAACGTGGTGTGGCTGTAACATGGTGTTGTGTGTAACGTGGTGTGGCTGTAACATGGTGTTGTGTGTAACGTGGTGTGGCTGTAACATGGTGTTGTGTGTAACGTGGTGTGGCTGTAACATGGTGTTGGGTGTAACGTGGTGTGGCTGTAACATGGTGTTGTGTGTAACGTGGTGTGGCTGTAACATGGTGTTGTGTGTAACGGTGTGTCGCTGTAACATGGTGTTGTGTGTAACGTGGTGTGGCTGTAACATGGTGTTGTGTGTAACGTGGTGTGGCAGGCGCCCTGACCAAGCTGAAGACGCAGCACCAGGAGGACTCCAGCAACATGGCCCTGGCCGCCAACAAGCCCGCGTTGCTGCGCTCGCTGTTCACCGTGGGGGCGCTCTGCAGACACTTTGACTTCGACCAGGAAGACTTCAAGGGGGCCAACAAGGTGAGGAGGAAACTGTTCTGGGAGTGAGGGTTGTGTTTGAGATCTGTTAACGGAACGGTTTCTAAACAAGAGCGTTTGGTCGACAGGTGGTCATAAAGGACAAGGTTTTGGAGCTTCTGTTGTACTTCACCAAGCATGAAGATGAGGAGGTTCAGACCAAGGCTATCATCGGGCTGGGTGAGTTAGCGTCACCCTGGGTTACCGTCACCCCGGGTCACCACACCCCAGAACATCTCGCTGATGAAGAGCCTCGGAGTCGTGAATGAGTTCCTCTGCTTCTGCTGATGTCCCTCCTCTCTTTCTTCCCCCCCCCCCCCCTTCACCCCCTCTCCTCACTCTCTCTCCTCTCTCTTCCAACCTACCCGTCTCTCTCTCTCTTCTCCTCCTGCCCCTTCTCTCTCTCTCTCCTTCCCCCCCCCCCTACTTCTCTGTCTTCTCCCTCCCTCTCTTTCTCTTGTCTCCCTCTCTCCAGGCTTCCAGTTCATCATGTACCCAGACCTCATGTTCTTCCAGGATGTAAAGACCCTGTACAACGGCATCCTGTCTGACCCCGGCAGCTCAGTCAACCTGAAGATCCAGGTGCTGAAGAACCTGCAGAACTACCTGCAGGAGGAAGACTCACGCATGCAGGAGGCCGACCGCGAGTGTGAGTCGCACACACACACACACACACACACACACACATAGAAACACTCACACACACCCCTCCCCCCACACACACACCCACCCTCCCCACACACTCCCCACACACACACAGAAACACACATACCACACCATCGATTCACCGTAACAGAGGCTGATTGGGCGCTCCAGTATCTTAACCCTCCGTGTGCGTGTGTGTGTTCTCCAGGGAAGAAGCTGTCCAAGAAGGAGGATCTGAAGGAGATGGGGGACATCTCGTCAGGGATGAGCAGCTCCATCATGCAGCTGTACCTGAAGCAGGTTCTGGAAGCTTTCTTCCACACCCAGTCCAACGTCAGACACTTTGCCCTCAGCGTCATCGCCCTCACCCTCAACCAGGGCCTCATCCACCCTGTGCAGGTAACACACACACACACACAATACAGATGCTCGCTCACTCACACACACACACACTCTCACATACTCATTAACACACACACACACACGGAAGGCTCAATGGTTCCTGTTGATGAGTATGGGTAACCCTTGCGTTCCAGTGCGTGCCCTACCTGATCGCCATGGGAACGGACCCGGAGCCCACCATGAGGAACAAGTCGGACCAGCAGCTGGTGGAGATCGACAAGAAGTACACAGGCTTCATCCATGTGAGGGGCCCGGTGCATGTGTGCCTGTAGACCTGTGTGTGTGTGTGCCTGTAGACCTGTGTGTGCCTGTAGACCTGTGTGTGTGTGTGTATAGACCTGTGTGTGTGTAGACCTGTGTGTGTGTGTGTGTAGACCTGTGTGTGTGTAGACCTGTGTGTGTGTGTGTGTGTGTGCCTGTAGACCTGTGTGTGTGTCGACCTGTGTGTGTGTGTGTGTGTGTGTGTAGACCTGTGTGTGTGTGTGTGTGTGTGTGTGCCTGTAGACCTGTGTGTGTGTCGACCTGTGTGTGTGTGTGTGTGTGTGTAGACCTGTGTGTGTGTAGACCTGTGTGTGTGTGTGTGTGTGTGTGCCTGTAGACCTGTGTGTGCCTGTAGACCTGTGTGTGCCTGTAGACCTGTGTGTGTGTGTGTGTGTAGACCTGTCTGTGTGTAGACCTGTGTGTGTGTGTGTGTAGACCTGTGTGTGTGTACACCTGTATGTGTGTATACCTGTATGTGTGTATGCATGTGTAAACATGTGTGTGTGTATACCTGTGTGTTTGTGTATACCTGTGTGTGTATGCATGTGTAAACCTGTGTGTGTATACCTGTGTGTTTGTGTATACCTGTGTGTGTGTGTGTGTGTGTGTATACCTGTGTGTTTGTGTATACCTCTGTGTGTGTGTGTATGCTTGTGTAAAACTGTGTGTGTGTGTGTGTGTGGATACCTGTGTGTGTATGCATGTGTAAACCTGTGTGTGTGTGTGTATACCTGTGTGTTTGTGTATACCTCTGTGTGTGTGTGTATGCTTGTCTAAACCTCTGTGTGTTCACCTGTGTGTGCAGATGAAGGCGGTGGCAGGGATGAAGATGGCCTACCAGGTCCAGCAGGCCATCATGGCGTCGCGGAGCGGGGTGATCCGAGGCTTCAGGCAGGATGAGACCACCTCGGCGCTCTGCTCTCACCTGTTCTCCATGGTCCGGACCAACCGCCAGTACCGCCGAGCCTTCCTCAGCTCACTGCTCAGCCTGTTCGACGACAGCTCTGTGAGTCCCACTCCCTCTCTCCCACTCCCTCTCTCTCTCCCTCTCCATCTCTCTCTCTCCATCTCTCTCTCTCCATCTCTCTCTTTCTCCCTCTCAATCTCTCCCTCTTTCTCCCTCTCTCCCACTCCCTCTCTCTCTCTCCTTCTTTCTCTCTTTCTCTGTCCCACTCTCTCTCCCCCCCGCCCTCATCACCCCATGCCGTTCTTGTCCTCTTCCTGTGTATGTGGTGTGTGGTCATGTGACCGGTGGTTGCTGTGTCCCCCTGCAGAAGACGGAGGTGAACATGCTGCTGTTTATCGCAGACAACCTGGCCTGCTTCCCCTTCCAGAGTCAGGAGGAGCCCCTGTTCATCATGCACCACATAGACATCACCCTGTCTGTGTCGGGCAGCAACCTGCTGCAGTCCTTCAAAGAGGTACACACACACACATACACACAGCACATCTTCATAGACATCACCCTGTCTGTGTCGGGCAGCAACCTGCTGCAGTCCTTCAAAGAGGTACACACACACACATACACACAGCACATCTTCATAGACATCACCCTGTCTGTGTCGGGCAGCAACCTGCTGCAGTCCTTTAAAGAGGTAGGACACACACACGTGTTGATTTTGATTTGACCTCATTGTCTTTGGGAGGCTTTATTGTTCCACGGCATGTCACAGAAGCTGACTGTCAAGAAATGAAAAGGGAATTAACTAAAATGAAATGCTGTCGAAAAATGTCCCGTCGTCATTCCAAAAAACGCAATCACAAATGACGGGTATCAAAAGATCCCAACGGCGTTATGACGACCCTGTCCGTCACGACCGCGGACAACGATAAAGTCTCGTCCCGACCTCTAACCTCCCTCCCTCTCCAGTCCCTCCTCAAAGAGCCCATCCGCCGGGAGAAAGAAAAGAAGAAGAAAAAGAAGAAGAAGAAGAAGGAGGAGCGCGAGAGGAAGTACGGCTCGGAGGACGAGCGTGGGGGCGGGGGCAGCTCCTCCAGCTCCTCCTCCAGCTCCTCGTCCTCCTCCTCTGAGGACGAGGCGGCGCGCAGGCCCAAGAAGGGACCCCGGGGCCAGCCCGGCTCCGACTCGGACCTGGAGGTGGAGGACGTGGACAAGGTGCTGCAGCGCCTGCCCGAGAACCCCGCCCCCCTGCTGGACTTTGCCAACGCCTCGCAGGGCATCCTGCTGCTGCTGGTGCTCAAACAGCACCTGAAGAACCTGTACGGCTTCTCCGACAGGTAGGGGGATGCGCTTGCACCCCGCACGCACACACACACACACACACACACAGCATCTCACACCCTCCATACAGCCACACACCACTCACACAGCCATGCCACACCCCACAACGTCTCTCAGGGAAGTCAGGTGGCTGAACGGTTAGGGAATCGGGCTAGTAATCAGAAGGTCACTGGTTCAATTCCCGGCTGTGCCAAATTACATTGTGTCCTTGGGTAAGGCACTTCACCCTACATGTCCCTGTACTTACTGTAAGTCGCTCTGGATAAGAGTGTCTGCTAAATGTCTCCAAACCTCCCCACCACAGTGGAGTGAAGCTCTCTGAGAAGGATCTCTGAGAAGGATCAGACTGTGACACCCTGACTGACTCTCCCTCCCTCAGTAAAATCCAGAAGTACTCGCCGACGGAGTCTGCCAAGGTGTACGACAAGGCGGTGAACAGGAAGGCCAACGTGCACTTCAGCCCTCGGCAAACCCTGGACTTCCTGACCAGAGACCTGGCCAACGCCAACCTCACCTTCGACATCAAGAGGAGGATCGTCAAGCAGTACCTGGACGTAGGTGTCTCTACTGCGCTGCCCTTCACATTCTCAGCTGGGCCACCCTCTCCCAGGGCCACCCTCTCCCTCACTCTCTCTCACTCTCACTCTCTCTCACCCTCACTCTCTCACCCTCACTCTCTTTCACTCTTGCTTTCACCCCCACTCTCTTTGGCTCTCTTTCTTTACCCCCCCACTCTCTTACTTTCCCTCTCTTCCCCCTCATTCTCTCTCATGGTCTCAGTCTCTCTCCCCCCCCCTCACCATCTCTTTCACACTTTCTCTCTTTCCCCCTTTCTCGCTCTTTCTTTCTCTCTTAATATGCGTTTCCCTCCTCACTCTCTCAGTTCAAGTTACTGATGGAGCACTTGGACCCAGACGAGGAAGACGAGGAGGGTGGGGAGGCGTCGGCCAACGCCAGAAACAAAGCCATTTCTGCTCTGCTGGGAGGCCCCAGTCCCAAGAACCACCACGCCGTG
This sequence comes from Hypomesus transpacificus, assembly GCF_021917145.1. Classification (NCBI taxonomy): domain Eukaryota; kingdom Metazoa; phylum Chordata; class Actinopteri; order Osmeriformes; family Osmeridae; genus Hypomesus; species Hypomesus transpacificus. The sequence goes on along the minus strand of NC_061081.1, from coordinate 13,816,589 downwards.
CCCATCGACACGGACGATGACGAGAGCGACGGGGAGGAGAAGACCCCGGGGGTACGTGCTTAGGGGGGGCTGGCTGGTGGGGAACAGTAAGGGTGTGATGTTGGAAAGTCCCTGACGCCATTCTCTCTCTTTGTCTCCTCCTCTTAACCGCACCTGCTGTTCTCCTGTGTTCTTCCTCTCCTGCTTCGCTCCTCTTCTCCATTCTTCCTCCTCTGCTCCTCTATTCTTTTTCTCTTCCTCCTCTGCTCCTCTATTCTTCTTCTCTTCCTCCTCTGCTCCTCTATTCTTCTTCTCTTCCTCCTCTGCTCCTCTATTCTTCTTCTCTTCCTCCTCTGCTCCTCTATTCTTCTTCTCTTTCTCCTCTGCTCCTCTATTCTTCTTCTCTTCCTCCTCCGCTCCGCTGCTCCACTCTTCCTCTCCTCCTCTTCCTCTCCAGGCATCCCGGCGGTCCAGGAAGGGAGGGGACTCGGCCGAGGCGTCCGGCCACATGAATGAGGTGGTGGGGGCCATGGACGTCATCGCCCTCTGCTGCCCCAAGTACAAGGACCGACCGCAGATCGCCCGGGTCATCCAGAAGGTCTCCACGGGCTACAGCGTGCACTGGATGGCCGGCTCCTATTCCGGGCCCTGGGCGGAGGCCAAGAAACGAGACGGACGCAAACTGGTGCCTTGGGTGGACACCATCAAGGAGTCTGACATTATTTACAAGAAGATCTCCTTGACAAGTGGCCACAAGCTCACCAACAGGGTGGTGCAGACGTTACGCTCTCTGTACGCGGCCAAGGAGGGAACCTCCAGCTAATCACCTCCACCTGTTCACACACACACACCTTTGCAGCCAAACTCGACATGGATCCAATATTTTGTAATGACAGAGGACTCAAACACAGAGGACAGCTGATATGGGAGATGGATGAGGACTGACTAGGGCAGAGCGAGTGTTGTGATACGTTGATCTGCGAGGAACTGTAAATCGGATGCCAGGACATGTTTAAGTTAAACAGATAAAACACACCAGAAGGAAATGTTTTGAAAAACATTGTGTGGGAGCTCCTTCGCTGTTGTGCAGCATCTCGGTTGTTAGGTTTTTACTCCCACTGTATAATAGTTTAACTAAAAAAACAAAAAAACAAAACAACATGTTTATATCTCTGACAAAAAGTTCTGTTTAAAAAAAATAATAATAAACAAAGTGAATGTTGGAAATTTAGTTTGTGGTTGTCCTGAATAAAGTGTTCTTGGAGTTTAACCTAGCAGCGGATGAATTTCTTTAGCTTTGCTCAGTTTCCAGGAAGCTTCTTTTAAAAATAACCTTTTTTGTTTTACTCTCTTGGTTTGTTTTACCCATGCTGTACAATGGAGTCTCTTGGAAATAATTTATTCTGTTGAAAGCAAAGCATGCAGTATAGGTGGCCGATATGCAGGGGACAGTTTTGTAAATGTAGATTTTGATGTAACGGTCATCTGAGAAAGAAAAGAGGTTCCCCAGCACTTCTGGCAGAAAATAAATACTGCAATAAATTTTTTTTACTTCTCTTTGTTACTTGTCTTGTTTGCGTTTGAGTTTGTTTTAGTTGGATAGAACAGCCAGCTTGAACTAATGTCCATTTAGTCTGTTATTTTAGTCCTTTTTATTATTTTTTATTTGTTTTACAGTTTGTCTTGTTCTGTCCTGTTTTGGGTAAATTCAGCCCTTTGAGAAGAAAATTGCAGAGGGACAATTGAAGTTGGTGCCACATTATACTGGTATGTTGTAACTCCATCTGAGATGGGTTAAAATTATAAGCAAGATTTCTATAAGGTGGGATATGTAAGAATTTCCTGTAATTAACGAGTGTATCAGACTACAAACAACAGGTGCATGGCCTCAAAATCCAGTCTGTTGGACGCTCGACCTTCTCATATAAACCTCTGGCGCCATCTAGCGAACACGCACTTGAAGCACAACCAACTAACCTGGCCGGATGTGCGTCTCCATTCATGACCTTTCACCCTTCAACTCAAGGCATGAGGCTGGCGGGCTGTAGCATTCGTTTGTTTACGAAAGTCTGAAAACATTAGATAGTAGTTGTTCTCGTTAATACAGTTGTAAAGTAGCTTAACACAACATCACCGGGTGGAACTGTCAGCAGGGTAAGATGGCATGATATGAGTTACGAGTCAAAGTTTGTCACGTTATTCTCATTCCCTTAGCCATTATTGCTAGGTGGCTGTGCTAATCTTCTATGAATATGAACTGAGCGCGCGTTTTGTACTACCAGGGCAGATAGTCAACCAAGTTAGGGCATTGTTTGTATTTTTTTGAGTATCCAGCCAGCAAACTAACGTTTAAATGACAATACGCTAAAGAGGCCTTATCACAAAAGTCTGGACACTTAGCAACCAGCGAACCTAGAGAGCTTAACTAGCTTGCTATTAGCTTAGCATCCTAACTTGCCAACTTATGGAACTTAGCTAGACTAACCATCAGATAATTCTTAAACAATGCTTAAAAAAAGATGAAAACTGTCTGCTTGGTACGGCCTTGTAGTTGCCTTGTGGAAAGACACGTCTGTTTCTCCACAGACATCGGCTTGAGCTGAAGCAATGCCGTCTAGCGTCGGACCGAGCAGTCCAGCCGCTGCTCTTGCCGAAGCTTTGGAGAGCTCTGGCCGTCTCATCGATAGACATCTTCAGGAGGATCGCTGCTTCCCCGACCTGTCAGAACTCCTCAATGTTCCTTCTCACAGTAAGTCTAGACTGTCTCCTCAGGCACCACACCAGTGACTTTGCATCATATGACATGTCAAACGCTCTTATCCGAAGTGACATTCAAATAACGTTCTCAGAGAGAACTAGATACCAAATCAAGGATGAGAAGAGCATTTGTCCTTCACCGCGTTATATGTGGTAATGAAGTCACGTTCTGTATTTTACCAAGCAGAGTGTAAAAACGACTCCCTTTTCTCAGAGTTGATGTGGTCATTTTACAAAATCGTATTTCAAAAAGTCAACTCACGCGTACCGATTTCTTGTCCCGCAGACATGCCCTCCCTGTCTGGGGTATCCGACATGGACTACCCGCTCCAAGGACCGGGGCTTATTAGCATACCGAACCTCCCAGAGCTTAGTGCGGTACGCAGGGTGCCCCTTCCGCCTGAGCTAGTGGAGCAATTCAGCCGTATCCTTTGAGCAGGTGTGAACAGCGCTGGAAGAGTCCTAGCTCTATGAAGCATGGCTCGCTTCATCTGTGGTACTACTTGTGAAAGTCGCCCGTTTTGCTCTTTTGTACAATCGGATGTATTGTTTTGATCTGGACGAATACAAGTCACTTCAAGCGACCCTTAGTCGGAAAATACCTTGACCAGCTTCATAGATATGCAGTGCAACTGCATGATGGGAGTTTTCCCCGAGATATGCCGGGCATGGCTCACCATCGACAACGACATCTTCATGTGGAACTATGAAGATGGGTGAGTGTTCAGATTACATGTTCCAGTCTCTCCTTTCTCTCTGCGGCCGTGGACCAGATGAACAGAGTTCTGACACACCGTGACTGGTGTCTGTCTGTCTCACTGTCTGTCTGTCTGCTGGTGTCTGTCTGTCTGTCTCTCTGTCTGCTGGTGTCTGTCTGTCTCACTGTCTGTCTGTCTGTCTGTCTGTCTGTCTGTCTGTCTCACTGTCTGTCTGTCTGCTGGTGTCTGTCTGTCTGTCTCTCTGTCTGCTGGTGTCTGTCTGTCTCACTGTCTGTCTGTCTGTCTGTGTCTCTGTATGCAGGGGAGACGTGGCGTACTTTGATGGACTGAGTGAAACCATTCTGTCAGTAGGCCTGGTGAAGCCCAAACCAGGTACAGAAGCCCTCACATTGCATTTGGCATGTCATTCATTTGGTATTTTACCCAACGCGGCATAGAAATTGTGCATGTAGACCGTACCCACGGCAGGAAATCAAGTGTCAGAAGTGCGTAGTTTTGTGAGTGAGTCTAGGAACGCTCTGTATTGTAACTGGCACGGTGCTCATGTTTAGAGTGATGCACCACCAGCATACATTGTGTCCTCGTGGTCTTCTGTCCAGGTATTTTCCAGCCACACATCCACTTCCTGTTGGTCTTGGCCACCCCGGTGGATGTGGTGATCCTGGGGCTGAGCTTCCCCAAGGCTCAGGCAGGTGAGTGCGATGCTGCCCTTTACCTGCCCTCCTCCACACCTGCCCTCCTCCACACCTGCCCCTCCTCCACACCTGCCCCTCCTCCACACCTGCCCTCCTCCACACCTGCCCTCCTCCACACCTGCCCCTCCTCCACACCTGCCCCTCCTCCACACCTGCCCTCCTCCACACCTGCCCTCCTCCACACCTGCCCCTCCTCCACACCTGCCCCTCCTCCACACCTGCCCTCCTCCACACCTGCCCTCCTCCACACCTGCCCTCCTCCACACCTGCCCCTCCTCCACACCTGCCCTCCTCCACACCTGCCCCTCCTCCACACCTGCCCTCCTCCACACCTGCCCCTCCTCCACACCTGCCCTCCTCCACACCTGCCCTCCTCCACACCTGCCCTCCTCCACACCTGCCCCTCCTCCACACCTGCCCTTCCTCCACACCTGCCCTCCTCCACACCTGCCCTCCTCCACACCTGCCCCTCCTCCACACCTGCCCTCCTCCACACCTGCCCTCCTCCACACCTGCCCCTCCTCCACACCTGCCCCTCCTCCACACCTGCCCCTCCTCCACACCTGCCCTCCTCCACACCTGCCCCTCCTCCACACCTGCCCTCCTCCACACCTGCCCTCCTCCACACCTGCCCTCCTCCACACCTGCCCCTCCTCCACACCTGCCCTCCTCCACACCTGCCCCTCCTCCACACCTGCCCCTCCTCCACACCTGCCCTCCTCCACACCTGCCCTCCTCCACACCTTCTCCTAGACGGTTGGGGCCTTGGCCGTCATCACCCTCTCTTGGCTGATGTGAAATGTCTCCCCCTCTCTCCCTGCAGGCCTGAACGACAGCATGTCCGGTGGGATGCAGCTGCTGCCCGACCCCCTGTACTCCATCCCCACAGACAACACCTACCTGCTGGCCATCACCTCCACCGACCTGGGTCGCATCTTCCTGGCGGGCAAGGACGGCTGCCTGTACGAGGTGGCCTACCAGGCTGAGGCAGGCTGGTTCAGCCAGCGCTGCAGGAAGATCAACCACTCCAAGAGCAGCCTGTCCTTCCTCGTCCCCTCCCTGCTCCAGTTCTCCTTTTCCGAGGACGGTAAGGAACCGGAGGGGAGAACCAGAGGGCCCCACTCCCTCTGCCCTGCTCCGCTACCCTGCCCCTGCCCCAGTCCCTCTACCCTGCCCCAGTCCCTCTACCCTACCCCAGTCACTCTACCCTGCCCCAGTCCCTCTACCCTGCCCCACTCCCCCTACCCTGCCCCCCTACCCTGCCCCAGTCCCTCTACCCTACCCCAGTCACTCTACCCTGCCCCTGTCCCTCTACCCTGCCCCTGTCCCTCTACCCTGCCCCAGTCCCTCTACCCTGCCCCACTCCCCCTACCCTGCCCCCCTACCCTGCCCCAGTCCCTCTACCCTACCCCAGTCACTCTACCCTGCCCCTGTCCCTCTACCCTGCCCCAGTCCCTCTACCCTGCCCCACTCCCCCTACCCTGCCCCCCTACCCTGCCCCAGTCCCTCTACCCTGCCCCAGTCCCTCTACCCTGCCCCAGTCCCTCTATCCTGCCCCAGTCCCTCTACCCTGCCCCAGTCCCTCTACCCTGCCCCAGTCCCTCTACCAAGCCTCTAATCACGTCCTTGTTGTTTTTGTTGTCCTCTTCAGATCCCATTGTGCAGATCGCCATAGACAACTCCCGCAACATTCTGTTCACGCGCTCTGAGAAGGGAGTCCTGCAGGTACAGCTGTCATCCCCTGGGTGCACGCATCTCTCTCTGCACCACATGGTCATACTGGATCTGCAAATCACCATTAACATAAAGATGGTAGTATTATAAAAATGAATAATCCTACTATCAGTAGTAGTAATAGAATCTGTGTGCTGTGGTTGTTGCCGTTTCAGGTGTACGACCTGGGTTCAGACGGCCAGGGCATGAGTCGAGTGGCGGCCATGTCACTCAACTCCATGGTGGCCGCGGCCGGGAACATCGCCAGGTAACTGTCCTGACTTCACCTCCTCTCTCCTCAACCCAACACCTCAGCCGCCCTCCACAGACAGTGGCTCACGTTTCCCCCCCTCCTCCTCTCCCTCTCCTAGGACCATCGATCGCTCCGTCTTCAAGCCCATCGTCCAAATCTCCGTGATCGACAGGTCCGAGTCGTCAGACTGCCACCTGCTCGCTGTCACTCACGCAGGTAAGAGGAGGCCGCGCTCCAAATCCTGCGCTCTCCGTTCCAACCCGACCTGGTTCTTCACCTCTCTCTCTCTTCCCCGTGTTCAGGGGTGCGGCTGTACTTCAGCACCGCCCCCTTCGCCCCGCCCCACCAGAAGCAGGTGTCCGGCCGTCCCAGCCTGCTGGCTCTGGTCCACGTCCGCCTCCCCCCCGGCTTCTCTGCCTCCTCCACCCTGCAGAAGCCTGCCAAGGTGCACAAGGCTCTCCACAGCAAAGGTAGACCTCACCACTGCGTCAGTCCTCCTGGCCTGCTGGCTCACCTGTCCTCCTCCTCTCTCACTCCTCCAGCTGCTGGCTCACCTGTCCTCCTCCTCTCTCACTCCTCCAGCTGCTGGCTCACCTGTCCTCCTCCTCTCTCACTCCTCCAGCTGCTGGCTCACCTGTCCTCCTCCTCTCTCACTCCTCCAGCTGCTGGCTCACCTGTCCTCTTCCTCTCTCACTCCTCCAGCTGTTTCTCCCTCTAAAGCGCTCTGATTCTCTCCCCCCCCCCCCTCAGGAGTGCTGCTGATGGCGGCGGCAGAGACGGAGGACAGCGACATCCTGTGGTGCATCAACCACGACTCGTTCCCCTTCAAGAAGCCCCTGATGGAGGCCCAGGTAGGAACATCCGGCCCCCTGGTTTACTATTTTTGTAACTTTATTTTTTTACAAATAAATATATATATATATAAAAAAAATTGGATTGTTGTTTTAGGCTTCTCTGTTCTCCCCTCTCCAAAAAAAAGTGAAAAAGAAAGAGTGTAGTCAGTACTTCAACTTTAACCAGAGTCTAAACATGAGTATCTGTACTTCTACTTGAGTGAAGGATGTGTGTACTTTTGCCATCTCTGCTATGCACACACGTGTGTGTGTGTGTGTGTGTTCCTCCAGACGATGTCGGCTGTGGACGGCCACTCCTGGGCCCTGTGTGCCATCAGCGAGGAGCCCCCCCCCAGGATCTCCACCCCCCTGAACAGGGACCACATCCCCCTCACAGACTCCCCTGTGGTGGTGCAGCAGCACGCCGTTCCTCCACAGAAGTTCGTCCTCCTCTCAGCCAAGGTAACCTCAGCTGCGATAACCGTTCTCAAGCTTCCACAGGGCTTGATAACAACCCGTTCATTTGAATCGGGTGTGTTGGAGCTGGGAAACATCTAGAATACGCAGGACTGTGGGCCCGTTCTCCGAATGTCGCTTATTACATCAGAGATCAGATGACCTCATCGTGCTAATCATGATCTGGCTAATTTGGTTCTTCCAACAACCTTGTTGTTTATGATTAGTATAGCTGGATTGAGTTATGCGTTTGTTTAAAAGGGGTATGCATCGATAGTAGAAATCTTGATCAGCAACGCTGCTATTGGCTGCTCACATAAGCTTAAACCTGCTCCCGAGCAGGACTTGTTGCTATGACAGCAAGTCCAGGATGAGCTTCGAAGAACCGAACAATCCAAGATCATAACAAATCGTCAACAATCTGATCCAGCTCACTGAGATAGCCACGTACGGAGAGCGTTCTCCCAGGTCTAGTCCCCTGTGCTAAAAGAGTTGTTGTGTTTCCAGGGCAGTCACATCTTTCACAAGCTGAGGCCTGTGGACCAGCTGCGCCACCTGCTGGTCAGCGGCGCCGGAGGGGAGAGCGACGAGATGGAGCGCTTCTTCAAGCTGCACAGGGTGAGTCTAACCTCTCTCTTTCTCTCTCTCTCTCTGTCTCTTTCTCTGTGTCTCTCTCTCTGTCTCTTTCTCTGTGTCTCTCTCTCTCTCTCTGTCTCTTTCTCTGTGTCTCTCTCTCTCTCTCTCTGTCTCTCTCTCTTTCTCTCTCTCTCTCTGTCTCTTTCTCTGTGTCTCTCTCTCTCTCTCTCTCTGTCTCTTTCTCTGTGTCTCTCTCTCTGTCTCTCTCTCTGTCTCTCTGTCTCTGTCTCTCTCTCTCTCTGTCTCTCTCTTTCTGTCTCTCTCTCTGTCTCTCTCTCTCTCGCCACACACGCACACGCTCACCCCTGTGGACACACCTATGAGTGTGTTGTGACGCTGGCTGTGTTGTCGACAGGAGCAGCATGCGTGTGCTACAGCTCTGATCCTGGCCTGCTCTAGTGCTGCCTGTGACAGGGAGGTGTCCCTCTGGGCCACCAGAGCCTTCTTCAGGTGACCGCACACACACACACACACACACTGCTATACACACACACGCACCTGCACGCTCTGTGTCGTCATGGTGTGTGTGTGTATCAGGTACGGTGGAGAGGCTCAGATGAGGTTTCCCACCGCCCTATCAGCTCCCAGCAACGTTGGACCTCTCATGGGTTCTCCTGTCCCAGGTAGGAACCACCATGCTACAAACACACATCTTCATTCATCATTACATGCGTCTGAAAACATCTTACTCTAAGATTCCTCCCAATGCACTCATCATTCAGTCCCCGTCTGTGGTGTTTTGTGTTTGTTGTATGTTGTTTGTTTGTTGTTTGTCGTGGTTGTTCTTCTAGGATCCCCTGGGCCTGTGGGGAGTCCCTTCCCTAACCCCAGCTTCCTAGCCACTCCTGCCCCAGGTATACCTGCACCCTCCCCCTCCCCCTCCCCCCCAACCCTACCCCAGGTATACCTGCACCCTCCCCCCCCCCCCCCCAACCCTGCCCCAGGTATACCTGCACCCTGTCCTCCCCCTCCCCCCCAACCCTGCCCCAGGTATACCTGCACCCTCCCCCTCCCCCCCAACCCTGCCCCAGGTATACCTGCACCCTCCCCCCCAACCCTACCCCAGGTATACCTGCACCCTCCCCCCCAACCCTACCCCAGGTATACCTGCACCCTCCCCCCCCCCCCCAACCCTGCCCCAGGTATACCTGCACCCTGTCCTCCCCCCCCAACCCTGCCCCAGGTATACCTGCACCCTGTCCTCCCCCTCCCCCCCAACCCTGCCCCAGGTATACCTGCACCCTCCCCCCCAACCCTGCCCCAGGTATACCTGCACCCTGTCCTCCCCCCCAAACCCTGGCCTCAGCACATTAGTAGGGTGAAGGCAGTCCAGTAGAGCCCGACCAATATATCGGCGTGCCGATATTATCGGCGTGCCGATATTATCGGCTGATATTAGACATTTTCAAAATTATCGGTATTTATAAGAGCTATAGGGGATAAATGAATATTCATGTTTTATTTTTATTGTGTTTTTGTTCAAAGGACTTTAAGTTTCATATCTTAAGTTTGTATTTGTATACATTTTATTTATCAGAACTTAAATATATTTTTATGTTCCTCTGTTCTGTTGTGACAATAAAACAAACAAGTTTATTTTTAAACTGCATTATCATATTATTTTAGTGAGGAAATAATAATAGGAGTCAGATGGCTGAGCGGTTAGGGAATCTAAAGGTTGCCAGTTCGATTCAGGCCGTGTCAAATGACGTTGTGTCCTTGGGCAAGGCACTTCACCCTACTTGCCTCGGGGAATGTCCCTGTACTTACTGTAAGTGGCTCTGGATAAGAACGTCTGCTAAAAATGACTAAATGTAAACTACAAATAACATATGTTAGGGCAATCAGTTTGTTTTGTAACGCGTTTCTGGATTTATTTATATTTTTTTATATCGGCCGATATATCAGATTTTGAAATCACCAAATATTTGTATCGGCATCGGCCTTAAAAATCCTTTATCGGTCGGGCTCTACTGTCCAGTCATTGATTTATGTGTGTATGTGTATCCCTTAGGTTTGATTCCTCCCAGTATGTCCACGCCCTTCATCTCGGCCCCGCCCATGCCGCCAGGCTCCGCCCCCATGTCATCTGGCCCAGAGGTGGTCTTCTCTGGGAAGCACAGCGGCATCAGCATCTACTTCACCCGCGTCCTGGGGTCAGGCCCTTCCACCTTTGACCCCCACCTTCTTTTTCTATACATTAGCAGACGTTCGTAGCCAAAAGCAACATACATATTGGAAAGTACAAAACGTCCTAGACTCCCATCACAGTTCAACCTCACTAGCTCATGTTGCTAATGGGCCATCAGTTGTCAGGGTGCACATGCTGATCCGATGACCTGAGTGAAGTGTGTGATGGTGTGTCTGAATCCTGCTCCCTCAGGAACATCTGGGATGGTAGTCTGGCTGTGGAGAAGACGGTCTCGAAAGGAAACCAGACTGTCAGCATGGTGGGTACCAGCAGGACGCTGTCACTGCTGCTGTTAGAGATGGGGATCTGGCGTGAGTCTGTCATACCTGTCTGACTCGCCCTGTCACTGGATCTCTGTCTACCTCACCTTCTCCCCTCTCTCCCTCTCCTCTCCCTCTCTCCCCTCCCTTCTCCTTTCCCTCTCTAACCCTCCCCCTCAGTTGGATAGTACAGTCAGCTCCTCAGATCTGGAGTCTGTGCTTCTGGAGCTACGAGGCCTCAAGGACTTCCTGGACAAGAACGCCCAGTTCAGCCCCTCCTCTCTGGGGGCCCCCAGGTAACCCCCTCCCCTCTCCTGGTACCAGGCCCCCAGGCCTCACATCCACATCAGCCTCTGTAGCGTGACTGTGAGGTGCCTTCCTGCCGTGCTAAGGGCCCCCCTGTCCCCCTGGTCCTCTGCCCCCTACAGCTTCAGCTCCCCGGCCCACCTGCAGCAGCGTCTGCTGGGCTTCATGCGTCCAGACGGGGCCACCTCGCAGCAGGTCCAGCAGGAGCTCCAGAGGAAGTATCACAGTACGTATCTGGTCCCAGACCAGCCTTCCACCTGGTCCCAGACCAGCCTTCCACCTGGTCCCAGACCAGCCTTCCACCTGGTCCCAGACCAGCCTTCCACCTGGTCCCAGACCAGCCTTCCACCTGGTCCCAGACCAGCCTTCCACCTGGTCCCAGACCAGCCTTCCACCTGGTCCCAGACCAGCCTTCCACCTGGTCCCAGACCAGCCTTCCATCTGGTCCCAGACCAGCTTTCCACCTGGTCCCAGACCAGCCTTCCATCTGGTCCCAGACCAGCCTTCCACCTGGTCCCAGACCAGTTATTGACACCCTTCTCGCTCCCCCCTTCCCCCCCCCCCCCAGCTGAGGCCCAGGCCTATGAGAAGATCTCCCTGCAGGGCATCCAGCAGCTGGTGCATCGCTCCTGTCAGACCCTGGCCCTCTGGAAGCTTCTGTGTGACCACCAGTTCAGCCTGGTCCTGTCTGAACTGCCCAAGGTAAACCCTCCCCCCCTCCCCCTCCCCACCAATGGGAGTGAATAGTAGGGCCCCAGAAAAAAGAACGTGTGTGGGGAGTGTGTGCTTATGTGTGTGTGTGCTTATGTGTGTGTGTGTGTGTGCAGGATCTCCAGGAGCAGATGAAAGCCGTGAGCTTCAGGGACCTGGTGACCCGGGGTCGTGAGCTGAGCGGTGCCCTCATCACCGCCCTGGTCAGCGTGTACATCAAGGACAGCGCCTCTGTGGACGCAGTCAGCAGCCACCTGCGGGACGTCTGCCCCCTGCTGTACAGCAGCGACGACAGCGTCTGCGCCAAGGTGGGACACACACATAGACACACACACACACACATAGACACACACACATAGACACACACAGACACACACACGTTCCGTCTTCCTCTTGTCCGTTCTCTCTTTCACTCCCTCGTGCTTCTCTTGCTCCGTCCCTCCCTCACCTCCACACTCTCCCTCCCCCCTCTCTCTCCCTCCCCAGGCGAATGAGCTGCTGCAGGGTTCCAGGCAGGTGCAGAACAAGGCTGATAAGGAGCGCACTCTGAGAGAGTCTCTGCGTCTCTACCAGCAGATCAGCCACCACACTGACCTGGCCCTCGTGTGCTCCCAGTACAGGCAGGGTAGGAGCACGCACACACACTGTCATTCACCCACGCACTCTCCTCCCTGACGCACACACACACACTCTCATTCACCCATGCACTCTCCTCCCTGACGCACACACACTCTCATTCACCCATGCACTCTCCTCCCTGACGCACACACACTCTCATTCACCCATGCACTCTCCTCCCTGACGCACACACACTCTCATTCACCCATGCACTCTCCTCCCTGACACACACACACTCTCATTCACCCATGCACTCTCCTCCCTGACGCACACACACTCTCATTCACCCATGCACTCTCCTCCCTGACACACACACACTCTCATTCACCCATGCACTCTCCTCCCTGACGCACACACACTCTCATTCACCCATGCACTCTCCTCCCTGACACACACACACTCTCATTCACCCACGCACTCTCCTCCCTGACGCACACACACTCTCATTCACCCATGCACTCTCCTCCCTGACGCACACACACTCTCATTCACCCATGCACTCTCCTCCCTGACACACACACACTCTCATTCACCCACGCACTCTCCTCCCTGACGCACACACACTCTCATTCACCCATGCACTCTCCTCCCTGACGCACACACACTCTCATTCACCCATGCACTCTCCTCCCTGACGCACACACACTCTCATTCACCCATGCACTCTCCTCCCTGACGCACACACACTCTCATTCACCCATGCACTCTCCTCCCTGACACACACACACTCTCATTCACCCATGCACTCTCCTCCCTGACGCACACACACTCTCATTCACCCATGCACTCTCCTCCCTGACGCACACACACTCTCATTCACCCATGCACTCTCCTCCCTGACGCACACACACTCTCATTCACCCATGCACTCTCCTCCCTGACACACACACACTCTCATTCACCCATGCACTCTCCTCCCTGACGCACACACACTCTCATTCACCCATGCACTCTCCTCCCTGACACACACACACTCTCATTCACCCATGCACTCTCCTCCCTGACGCACACACACTCTCATTCACCCATGCACTCTCCTCCCTGACACACACACACTCTCATTCACCCACGCACTCTCCTCCCTGACGCACACACACTCTCATTCACCCATGCACTCTCCTCCCTGACGCACACACACTCTCATTCACCCATGCACTCTCCTCCCTGACACACACACACTCTCATTCACCCACGCACTCTCCTCCCTGACGCACACACACTCTCATTCACCCATGCACTCTCCTCCCTGACGCACACACACTCTCATTCACCCATGCACTCTCCTCCCTGACGCACACACACTCTCATTCACCCATGCACTCTCCTCCCTGACGCACACACACTCTCATTCACCCATGCACTCTCCTCCCTGACACACACACACTCTCATTCACCCATGCACTCTCCTCCCTGACGCACACACACTCTCATTCACCCATGCACTCTCCTCCCTGACGCACACACACTCTCATTCACCCATGCACTCTCCTCCCTGACGCACACACACTCTCATTCACCCATGCACTCTCCTCCCTGACGCACACACACTCTCATTCACCCATGCACTCTCCTCCCTGACGCACACACACTCTCATTCACCCATGCACTCTCCTCCCTGACACACACACACACACTCTCATTCACCCACGCACTCTCCTCCCTGACACACACACGCTGTCACTCAATACCTGGTGTGTGTACTGACTGTGTGTGTGTACTGACTGTGTGTGTGTGTGTACTGACTGTGTGTGTGTGTGTTCTGACTGTGTGTGTGTGTGTGTGTGTGTACTGACTGTGTGTGTGTGTGTGTGTGTGTACTGACTGTGTGTGTGTGTGTGTGTACTGACTGTGTGTGTGTGTGTGTGTACTGACTGTGTGTGTGTGTACTGACTGTGTGTGTGTGTGTGTACTGACTGTGTGTGTGTGTGTGTGTACTGACTGACTGTGTGTGTGTGTGTACTGACTGTGTGTGTGTACTGACTGTGTGTGTGTCAGTGCGTTTCTACGAGGGCGTTCTGGAGCTGTGCCTGACGGCAGCAGAGAAGAAGGACCCCCAGAGGCTCGGTCCTCACTTCTACAAGAACGGAGAACCAGAGGAGGACCAGGCGGGCCAGCAGGCCTTCCAGGAGAGGTACCTGCTGGGGAGGGAGGGAGGGGGCGTACTGGGGAGAGAGGCCTGCTTCTGGGGAGGGGTACCATAGGTGTGGAGAGAGGTACATGGGTGTGGAAAGAGTGTAGTTGGGTGTGGAGAGGGTTTATCAAGTCTTGAGATCCTTCCTCCCTCACTGCTATCCCCCCCCCCCCCCCTGCAGGCTGTTGTGTTACAAGTGCATCACAGACACCATGCAGGAGCTGGTGACCCAGAGCAAGGCTGCTCCACAGTCCCCCAGCGTCCCCAAGCAGCCTGGGCCCCCAGTCATGACCTCCGACCCCAACATGCTCAGCAACGAGGACGCCACCGCCCATGTGAGTGGAATGGGAGGGGGGGGGGGGGGGGTGGAGAAGGATGGAAGAAGGTTGCTCTGTCATAGGTCAGGACTTTTATTCAGGTTGTGTACTGTCCATGGGCATTCTCAGTAACCCCCTCTCTCCCTCTCTCTCCCCCTCTCCTCTCCCTCCGTCCTCCTGGTAGTTGGAACAGATGCTCACCCTGGCCCAGAGGTCCCATGATGAACTGTTCCACATAGCCCTGTACAACTGGCTCATCCAGGCCGACCTCACAGACAAGCTGCTGGAGGTGGGACTCCTCTCTCCTCTGACCCGATAACATGATAACCTGGATAACTTATACATGACCTACACATGGAGTACTCGTTGTTTCTTACCTACTGTCTTTCTCTCTCTCTCTCTTTCTCTCTCCTTCTCTTCCTTCCTCCCTCTCGCTCTCTCTCTCTCTCTCTCTCTCTCTCTCTCTCTCTCTCTCTCTCTCTCTCTCTCTCTCCCCCTCCCCCCCAGGTGAACTCCCCCTACCTGGAGGAGCACCTGATGCGTGTGGTGAAGCAGGACCAGGGCCAGGTGAGGAACATGGACATGCTGTGGCGCTACTACGAGAAGAGCCGCAGCTTCGGCAAGGCTGCCCATGTCCTGGCGCGCCTGGCTGACATGCACAGGTACACACACACACACACACATAGGTACACACACGCTAAAGGGTTTATACAGAATAATAACATGCATATGTATTACCAAAATGTTCCACTTATGGTGTGTTCCTGTGTGTGTTCCTGTGTGTGTGTGCAGTACGGAGATCTCTCTGAAGCAGAGGCTGGAGTACATCTCCAGAGCCATCCTGTCTGCCAAGAGCTCCTCCTGCATCTCCACCCAGGGAGCCAACGGAGAGTTCCTCCACGAGCTGGAGGAGAAGATGGAGGTGAGGGGGATGGGTGATGTGGAGGGAGGAAGAGGGGTGACGTGGAGGGGTGATGTGGAGGAAGGAAGAGGGGTGATGTGGAGGGGGATGGGGGGGAGGAGGGGTGATGTGGAGGGAGGAAGAGGGGTGATGTGGAGGGGGATGAGGGGGAGGAGGGGGGTGATGTGGAGGGGGATGGGGGGGAGGAGGGGTGATGTGGAGGGAGGAAGAGGGGTGATGTGGAGGGGGATGGGGGGGGAGGAGGGGTGATGTGGAGGGAGGAAGAGGGGTGACGTGGAGGGGGATGGGGGGGAGGAGGGGTGATGTGGAGGGAGGAAGAGGGGTGATGTGGAGGGGTGATGTGGAGGAAGGAAGAGGGGTGATGTGGAGGGGGATGGGGGGGAGGAGGGGTGATGTGGAGGGAGGAAGAGGGGTGATGTGGAGGGGGATGGGGGGGGAGGAGGGGTGATGTGGAGGGGGATGGGGGGGAGGAGGGGTGTTGTGGAGGAAGGAGGAGGGGTGATGTGGAGGGGGATGGGGGGGAGGAGGGGTGTTGTGGAGGAAGGAGGAGGGGTGATGTGGAGGGGGATGGGGGGGAGGAGGGGTGATGTGGAGGGAGGAAGAGGGGTGATGTGGAGGGGGATGGGGGGGAGGAGGGGTGATGTGGAGGGGGATGGGGGGGAGGAGGGGTGATGTGGAGGGAGGAGGAGGGGTGATGTGGAGGGGGATGGGGGGGAGGAGGGGTGATGTGGAGGGAGGAGGAGGGGTGATGTGGAGGGGGATGGGGGGGAGGAGGGGTGATATGGAGGGAGGAAGAGGGGTGTTGTGGAGGAGGGGTGATGTGGAGGGAGGAGGAGGGGTGATGTGGAGGGGGATGGGGGGAAAAGGGGGGCGGTACAGAGGATGAGGAGAGGTGGGGAGGAAGATGAAGGGGTGGAGGACCGAGGAGAATTGTCTGTGTAGACTCCTCACCCCTTCTTACGTGTGCGTGTGTGTTCATGCTTGTGTGTTTGCTCATGTGTGTGTGTTTGCTCATGTGTGTGTGTTTGCTCGTGTGTGTGTCCCAGGTGGTGAGGATCCAGCTCCAGATCCAGGACACCCTCAGCAGGCAGTACTCCCACCACCCCTCTGTGCAGGGCGCCGTAGCCCAGCTCGACTCCCAGCTCATGGACATCACCAAGGTAACGGCACAGGAAGCACCGCTTGATTGACAGGTCAGCCTGTCGTGTGTTCCGGGGGAAGGGGGGGGCCTAGTGTAGTGAGAGACTGACCCCTGACCTCTGCCCTTGTGTCCAGCTGTATGGGGAGTTTGCGGACCACTTCAGGCTGTCTGAATGCAAGCTGGCCATCATCCACTGTGCTGGTCACTCTGACCCCATCCTGGTCCACTCCCTGTGGCAGGAGATCATGGAGAAAGGTAGGCCTCTCCCCTTTTAGGAGCATTGCGATTGGCTGTGTGATCCTGTACTGTGTTCTGATTGGCCGTGTGTTCCTCTCCTGCGTTCTGATTGGTGGTGTGCTCCCGCGTTGCAGAGCTGGGCGACAGCTTGGCCATGAGCCCAGCGGACAGGATGAGAGCTCTGAGTCTCAAACTGGTCTCACTGGGGAAGGTCTACGCGGGCACACCCAGATACTTCCCCCTAGGTAAGCCGTCACTAACACAAGTGTCTCCCCCACCCCCTCACCTCCATCTCTCATACCCCCTCACCTCCATCTCTCATACCCTCCCACCCCCTCACCTCCATCTCTCATACCCTCCCACCTCCTCACCTCCATCTCTCATACCCCCCCACCCCCTCACCTCCATCTCTCATACCCCCTCACCTCCATCTCTCATACCCCCTCACCTCCATCTCTCATACCCCCCCACCCCCTCACCTCATCTCTCATACCCCCTCACCTCCATCTCTCATACCCCCTCACCTCCATCTCTCATACCCCCTCACCTCCATCTCTCATACCCTCCCACCCCCTCACCTCCATCTCTCATACCCCCTCACCTGGAGGGACCAGGGGCCTGGATCTCTTGGAAAGCAGCTGTCGTGTGTCCTTCTGACGAGAGGAGTCAGGATGTTCAAGCTGTAATTGCTTAATTGTTCTCCTACGCCCTGTGACCTGTTTGAGCTTGTTCACCTAGGGTCTGGAGAGGATTGATTTACGCACACAGACATTTACATGTGCACTCATGGGCACGAACACAAATCTTGTTTGTCATTCTTGAAAACGGTAAGAGTGAACGTATCTCGCTTCTTCCTCCCTCACTGACTCCATTTCCCAGAATTCCTGGTGAAGTTCCTGGAGCAGGAAGTGTGTCGTCTGAACTGGGACGTGGGCTTTGTCACCTTCACCATGCAGGAGATCGGAGTCCAGCTGCCCCACCTGCTGGAGGTCTACGACCAGCTCTTCAAGACACGGGTACGCGCCCCAATACGCTCAATACAGCCAATAACATGCACCGTAATGCATCACATGGTCACCCCAGCCAATAACATGCACCGTAATGCATCACATGGTCACCCCAGCCGATAACATGCACCGTAATGCATTCAGTCACCCCACCTTGGGTGTCCATGAACTCTAAGGCTCATGGGTAATCAATCTACTTGTCTCATCATTCCGTGTGTATGTGTGTATATATATAGTGCCGATCGGACATGTCATGACATCACGTTGCGGTGACGTAGCGTTTTCCATTTTAATGGCGGTTCTGTTTCGGTCTCCAGGACCCGTGCTGGCAGCGTCTGCAGAAGCCTCTCCACCTGGTGGAGTGCATCCACATCCTGCTGTCTGGATACGTGGACGAGCCCAGCAAGGTGCCCACCTACGACAGGTAACTTCCTCCTGCGGGACCCTGGACCTCACCAGGTCGTGACTGAGAGGGGGGGGGACTCTGTCCAGGGGAACTGTGTGAAAGTAGTGCTGTAGGGTGTTTTGTTGTGCTGTTTTCTTAGTGTGTGTGTGTGTGTGTGCCAAGCCTGTGTGTCAGAGCGGTGTCCAACCTTCCTCTACCCCTTTCCCCCCCTCACCTTCACCCTCCTCACCTCCAGGCGCCGGTTCACCAACGTGTGTCTGGACAACATCTGTGGCTACCTGGTGGAGCTTCAGTCCCTGAGCCCTAACTCCGCCCTGCAGCACACCATCGGCAACTTCAAGGCACTGCAGGCCAAGCTGGAGAAGGTTCACTGACCCTCCCCCGGGAGGTAGAGAGGAGGAGGGGAAGGACAACGGACTCTGCTCCGCTGTTTAACATCTGAACACGGATCAAACCGGCTCAAACTTGTACGATCCAGAGCTAGGAACACGACCTAAACGATTCTGTCTTGAGTGTGTCCTGTCTCTTTGGCCTGGCTGTGTGTTTGCCCTGGTTTGTAGCTGTGTGTTTAGTATCTGTCTGGAGAGGGGAACGTGAAGGCTGTCTCTGATGCTGCCGCAGGGACCTCTAGTGGACACCTGATGAACTACATGAGTGAAGATGAGTGACCACCACCAGTAGGGTTTTCTTGTTTTGTCAGACAACCTGCCTGACTTCACACAATTTGTAACTTATTATACACATACATGCATTTGTTGTTTTTGTTTGTGTGGAACAAAAAGTTATGATCCGATTGAGTTTGGAAAACGATAAACAACAGAACACATGGTGAACGGGATTGGTTGCAGACGTGTACTGCCGTCAGACGTTAGCCAATGAGAGTAGAGAGACGCGATTTAACGAATGGGGGGGATACGAGTAGAATGTAGTCTGTCAAACCAATGTTATGAAGTAATCTCTGCTGCTGTGTGAGCCACAGTTTGGACGGAGCGTGGGTCAGAGACACCCTGTCGTCCTGTTACACTCTGGAATCTGTGTCAGGACTGAACACACTGTCCAAGCGTGTGACCTGAGCTCATGTTCTTCCCGCCAAAGCACCATTTTTTTTTTTCCTCCCTCCACTCTGTGTTGTGTTTCAGCCTTGCCTACTGACATCTGTTCACAACCATGTGGGTAATTATGTCCCCTTCAGTCCCGGTGAGCCTGAATCCTCTCTCTGCTGATCCAGGCTCAGTCCTAGCCAGGTCTGTCTGTCAGTCCCGGTGAGCATGAATCCTCTCTCTGCTGATCCAGGCTCAGTCCTAGCCAGGTCTGTCTGTCAGTCCCGGTGAGCCTGAATCCTCTCTTGGCTGATCCAGGCTCAGTCCTAGCCAGGTCTGTCTGTCAGTCCCGGTGAGCCTGAATCCTCTCTCTGCTGATCCAGGCTCAGTCCTAGCCAGGTCTGTCTGTCAGTCCCGGTGAGCCTGAATCCTCTCTTGGCTGATCCAGGCTCAGTCCTAGTCAGGTCTGTCTGTTTCCTCACCCCTTCCCTCTGTCTTTGTGAGGCTGGATCCCAAACGCTGTAGACACAGCTGTGCTGTTGGCCCTGCTTAAGGCATATTCCTACATTTCAACCTTAACTTGACCACAAACATGAAAGTGTATATTTGTTTTTGGATCACGGATCGGTGTGCGAGTCTGTAGAAACACAGAGTTTGGATGAATGTCGTTATGATGAGGATGATGTATGTTGTGTTCTGGTGAAGCGAGCCTCGATCCATGCCTTGCGAAAGGGTGCTGTTTAAAATAGCTATACTTAAATAACGTAGCCTGCAGTTTTTTATAAAAGCGGTGTTTTTACATAGTTATTTCAAATTGTCTCTTGGTTTCTTTGTTTACAGTTTGTATTGCATACTATTAAATAACAAAGAATAAAACATTTCGCAACCTGGTCTTTTTTTGGTGTAGATTAGATTCTGTTTCTGTATTTTACATCGATTCATTTATCTTGTGATATTTGATAGTTCACAGTTGAAATACTGTATATTTGCAGGTGGTTGGTATTTTGCCTCTCTTGCTGAATAGTCAGACCTCATACAAACAACAGCTGCATTGCTTAACTCGATTACCCTTAATTGAGGATAATTAGGCCTTGAGGCCTGCTGATGTCACTAAAACACAATAATTGCTTATGGGCCTTCTTCTCCTAACAGAGGCAGAACATTTATTTTTAATTGTAATGTTCTGGAAAACAAAGTTGTTTTGACTCCTGAGATTAAGTACTAATTTCCACATCCAAGCAAGATGACAAACTTATCTAAAAGCATTACATAGGAATGAGAGTGTAGGATATTTTAGCAGGTTACACTTTACATTGAAACAACAGACAGCAGGATGTGGATGCACTCCACCAGGTGGAGAGGCTTCTGCAGACGCTTAGGTTACACAATGTAAATAGGAGGCCTTTAGATAAACGTTGCCACCCCAAGATAACTGGATGCATCTGATCACCTCATGACGTTCAGGCTACTCCACGGCAGTGCACCAGAAGCCTAACTGTCTTAATAAGCTTCTGCAGAAGTTGTTTCGGAGAAATCAGTTTTTTCGCTCCGTACAGAAACATGTAGGGGATGATACTGGGGTAGGAGGCTGCAGTATATGTGGCAATATCCAAAATCAGAGTGGAGTTATGGATGCTGCTGGTGATGCGGACAATGAGATGAGTCAGCCAGCACACCAGAAACACCGTGACCACGGCCACCACGCTCTTGGCTGCCCTCACTTGAGAGCTGGAGCCCGGGTTACGTTCCGCTACGCGCGTCCGGACAAGGTCACCGACTGGACCCTCCTGGTTTTTAGAAGTCCCGCTACTTCTCTGATCATTGTTTGTGTTTCTCTGATCATTGTTTGTGCTTCTTGTTTCGTTGGGTGGAGCGTTACCTGTGCTGTTGTGAGATTCGGCGGACAGACCCTGGACACGAGTCATGTGCTGGAGAAGAGTGACAACTATCTGGAGGCTTGCGAACACCGTGCCAGCTAAGGGGACTGCGTTAGCCAACGCCATGATCACAGAGTTGTACATCACCATGGCTGTTTCTGAGGGGTAGTACTCTACACACTTGCGGCTTGCGTTTTCCCCCTCCAACCTCGAAAAAAACAAACGTGGGACATTGAAGGAAACAGAAACTATCCAGCTTCCGGCCAACAGAACGGTCACCAACTGCAGGTTATCTAGACGTACGGGCGCCCCGCCGCGTTTTAGAGACCCCACCAGCTTCTGGTTCCAGAACACAGTGATGAACATGGTGAAGAATATGCCATTGGTCTCGGACAGGTCAGCGCAAAAGAGGAAAATGGAGCAGTAAGCTTTGCCCATGAACCATTCACCTGCAAAGTCTGACATGGCGTCAGGGAGGTCCACCAGGCAGTTGTTCAGGAGGTTGGAGGCGGCCAGGTTTAAAAAGAGGAGCTCGTTGGTGCGCAGGGGGGTTTGGGGTCCGGGCAGGGAACACAACCAAAGACAGCTGTTCCCAACGGTTCCGAAAAAGAACATAAGAATTCGAATGAAAGCTTCAATCCAGCCAAGCGTTCCCATCACAAGAATATCTTACAGTATCTCTAACTGTGTAGCATTCAGTCTTTGCTTCTTTACCAAACACAAAACCCCACCTTGACTTGCTTCAACTGACCTGTAGCTAACTAGTATGCCTGCCTGGTGAGTCTGATGGACGAACTTTTATAGAGTAAACTAGTTTAACCACAAAGTCCAGCCCTCTAATGTGTGTGTGACAGGCAGCCTAACCTAACCACCAGTGGAGAGCTCCCCACTAATGAGGGAGTGCATCATAGGGTTAATGTTCTACGTAGCTATTAGGGGTGGGGGGGAAATCGATTCACATTTGATTCATGATTCAGTCTTCTAGCGATTCACATCAATTCACAAATGTATAGTATATATATTTTCTTTTTTCGTGAATCGATTTTTAATCGATTTTTGACCCCAAGAATCGAATCGTGAGTTACCAAAAGACCCACCCCTAGTAGCTATAGGCAAAAGCTAAGCTGTAGGCCTTAAATAGTTAAAAACTATTATAAAAAATAATAATAATTTAAATGCATTGAAATAAATCTACTTTTATACCATGATCATCATAACCATGCTTAAATCAAGATCAGCGGCATTTGAAGCGTAACCTACTTCACGTCATTCGTCCCGTGGACTGAAGCCCCACCTTATAAGCTCAATCAAAGCCGTGATCGGAGCGCCTCGAGACCTGATGGTCGGGTCGGATCGCAGGGGATACAGAAGACACTGCGGGAACAGTTAAGGCTGCTCGACTTTTAGTGATGCCTTCGTTTGCATTTGATTTCTGGGCCATGGAGGGAAGCCGGAACACCCATAGAGGAGCATTTATGATCGGATCTTTGGTATCGTTTTTGTTGGAATAATTTTCAGATGAATGTGGACATAACATAATGCCCACCAGCGGCGGTCACAGATTTAAACCGAGCGCATTTATTCCGGTGTCCACCGCTGCCTGTCTCCTAGTCGGCTCCACCTGTCTATTCTTCGTTTTTACGTAAGTTTACCAACACGTCTCACGGTAATAACGATGAAACTTTATCCTCACTGTATCCTGTAAACTATCCTAAAATAAATCTATGAAGTTCACGCGAGCAACGGCAGAAAACGAAGACATAATGCAATCTTTAACAGACAGTAGGCTATTGAAAGCGTAGAATTCTAACCTCTGCTTTCATACTGTCCAGAATATTCTGTAAAAGTATTATAAATACGGTATGGCCTGGTCTGGAGTCATATTATCTCTGTGTCAGAAGAGTTTGTGCACCAGAACACGTGGAACATTACACGGATCCAGAAATATGTAGGCTATTTCGTTATTACATTGTATTCATTTTTGTAAAAAAAAAAAATATTTAGACTATTTTTGATTTGTTTGACATCGGTTACCAACAGTCTCTGAAACCGGAACTAAAATAGTCTGACATCAAGACATAAATGTGAAGGAGCCCAGTGGATATTACCTGGCCGTGACCTAGTTCCAGATGAAGAGAGCTATTGACCCCAAACATCTTCCCATCTGTATCTTTCACATAGCTTATAATGTCCCAATATATTTCTAAATCCCTTCTCATAGGGTGATGGCAATGATGCTTGGAGCTTATTCAAGCCTATTTCCTAGATGTCAGCCAGAGTTACATTTTGAAAATACGGTCACTTGCATTTTCTAATCATTCAGTTTCGAATCTGTCCCAGAGAGAAACAATGTCACCATCATAACTTAACCGCTCACTATCATATCAACTTAACTATAAAACCAACCCTTATCTTAGGATGTGAATCACGGTTTGCTAAAAGAAGCATCTCGTCCCTAAATCAAGTGTTTGCGTGAGTTGAGTTACCAGGAGGGCTGCACTAAGCTTTCCCACCTCGGACCTCTGCAGCCTGTGTCTTCAACCGTTTGAACAGTTCAACAGTTTCCCCTCCGCTCTAAACACACTTTCATCCAAAGCGACGTACAGGGAGGTATATAAACCTGTGACAGTCAAATTCTCTGCCACTGAGCTACACCCAGTGATCTTTAGTATTTAAAATGATAAAAATGCATTTAATGTTAAGTGTCTGTTTTCTCCCCCCCCCCCCCCCCCCCCCCCCCCCCCCATACAACCTGTTAACATCTTATCAATATCTATCTGTACTATCCACAAGGCCTCATCATATTGTTTCACAGATGGTGAATATTTCCAGAATGATCTGAAAGCATTCATCTGATATGGTAATTGAAAAGTGGGTCATTATGCCTTGAGCCCTGCCGGCTACAGTAAACTGTGGATTTATTCAGAAGGCTCTCACTTCCTACTGACATGGATTAACCGTTGTGCATGTCAGAAAGCTTGGAGAGAGAATTGTTCACACCCTTCCTTTCCTGTTGTTGTGATATGATATGGTATTCAAAGACCAGAAGGGATTTAAATGGCTGTCTTATGGCAGGAATAGTCCACAGGTAGAATGAACCAGTAGTTAAGGCACCTTTTCCTTCTGGTTCTGGGGCGTTGCGTGTCAAATATGACTTTTCATTTGAGCTATTTGTTCATGAGCAAGTGATGATGATTAGAAAGACTATGTGTGCTCTCTCTCTCTCTACAATGAAGCAGTAAAGACATGTTTCCAAGTGTCTGTTTTGGTTAAGACAGCTATTCAAAGATGATAGTAAGATTATTGTCTTTGTATTATCCTTTCTTGGCAGCATTTGTATCTAGTGCAAGCATAACAGCTGTAAGTGTATCGTTTCACTGCTAATTTCATCCGATCCAGAAGATAATCCCAGGGTATCTTGGCGTATTGGTATAGGGTGCCTTTCTAAATGCTAATCTGGCATTAGCTCCTCCTGTGCTTGGTTGATCCAACGGCTGTGTTTTAGTAGTGTCATGTGTGGTGAGCGACCCTGCCAGGACTGATGAGGCTAAACAAGACAACTTCTAGAACAGTCGACATCCACCTAAACTCCCGTTCCTCCATTCGGATGTGAACATATTTAACTAACTGCCGAAAACGCGATCGATTCCACAATCTGAATTCTCCCTGACCCAGATGAAGTCAAGCTTGGGTAAAGCGCAGAAGAAGATTCAGCTCTCTATTTGATGACCGTCTCTCACAGGAAGTGTGGAGGCTGACGGCCCAGCTCGTTTATTAAGCAGGAAGCTGAATTCCATTAACTGGAGAGTAATTATGGCCTTGAGCTCACTGCCCTTTCCTAATGACGTGATGCTTCCTCGGTGGCGGGGAACCAGACTAGTCTGATGTATCTGCATCTAACTGCCGCATCAGCACATCCACTGACTTTCCCTGTGGTAAAAGCTGTAATGGACAGGTGCTAGGTCTCACGGTGCCAATGGGGCAGAAGGGATGCATGAGGATAAGAGACGGATGAGGATAAGAGATGAGTGGAGAAAAGGGATGGATGAGGACAAGGGATGATTGGAGAAAAGGGATGGATGAGGACAAGGGATGATTGGAGAAAAGGGATGGATGAGGACAAGGGATGATTGGAGAAAAGGGATGGATGAGGACAAGGGATGAGTGGAGAAAAGGGATGGATGAGGACAAGGGATGAGTGGAGAAAAGGGATGGATGAGGACAAGGGATGATTGGAGAAAAGGGATGGATGAGGACAAGGGATGAGTGGAGAAAAGGGATGGATGAGGACAAGGGATGAGTGGAGAAAAGGGATGGATGAGGACAAGGGATGAGTGGAGAAAAGGGATGGATGAGGACAAGGGATGAGTGGAGAAAAGGGATGGATGAGGACAAGGGATGAGTGGAGAAAAGGGTTGGATGAGGACAAGGGATGATTGGAGAGAAAGGACGTTGGTTCCCTCCCCATACCCAGCCTGCTTCAGAGAGAGTTGCTGCAGAGGGAAGACCAGACAGGCTCTCTGAGAACCTGCTCTGACTGAGAGCTCTTTTCCAGCCGGCATACCTGCCAACAAGCCCAGAGCAGAGCCCTCCCCACAGCCGGCCCCCTGGTGCACTAACCTGACTAGAACATCCCTGGAATACTGACACAGTGTGTGTGTCTGTGTGTGTGTGTTTGTTCATCCTCACATGTTCATGCTGCAATCTGCGGTCAAGCTGGCAAAGGGCCAAACTTCAGACAAACAAGTCAAATTTCTGACTGTGCAGAAGCTTCCTGCCTTTGTTTTCACAGTAACAAGCCTCTCTGTTGCTCTTTTCTCCCACAGTGTTATCCCAGCTCACTGTTAACCAAGACCAGACATAGAACCTCTATAGATGGGAGTTCTTAAAGCCAATTATGTTATGTTACTGTAATTACGTCTTTAAGTGACGTTATTGAAAAACATGCCGCAAGAACAGGAAGAAACTATTAATACCTAGGAAACCTCTCTCACTGACCAAGGGAAAGAATTCGTCCTTGTCAAGGTATTTCTCGTTTGAGAAACAGTTACTGTAACGGGGCCCGGTTGACCTAAAACAGGTTTCCTGACTGGATATCAAGAGACTGACTGATACAGTTCAGTCTAACCAGCCTCACTCTCAGTGCATCAGGCACAGTATTTATAGACTTCTTCTCCTCACCCAAATCAACAGTTCTTTTATAATAGCACCCAGATAAACCACATCATATCCTCCCATATTCCTCTGTCTTTGCCGCGTACGCATGCGATGGCTGACCTCCGCCATGTCCATTCTCCAAGTTAATCTTTAATCTCCTGCCTCAAAAAGTTCCCTCCTGCCCCCGAGAGACAATCGAGATTTATTGGATAAAAAGAACGCTGACAGTCAAGATTACGATCGCTCTCCATTCAACATGTCAGCCTCTCTCCTCCCCCCTCTGGGCAAGCCAGTCACCCAGCAGACGACCTCAAAGCGGCCAGGGTCCCGAGTCCGGACCAGGAGAAGAGAGCGGAGCTCAGGGCAGCGTGCAGATTGGAGAGCGGCTTACCGTCGCGGGGTGATTTAAGACAGAGCTAGCGCTCCGCAGTTTCATTAGCCGTAGTCAGGGGGCTTGTCTGGCCACACTGCAGCATAATGAACTCTCCCTCTCTCTCCCGTGCTCCAGATGGTGTCGAACGGCCCAGCCACAGTATAGCCTCTTCTAGGCCAGCCACAGTAATCCCTCTGATAGGAAATCAGACAGGGCATGGGGGCTGTTTGTATCTGGTCTATAGCATTGCCCACTCAACGGTTCAGTTTGATTGGGTGGGGGGAGGGGAAGGGGGGGGGGGGGGGCTATACCCGTATGTAGGACGCAATTTTATAATACTCGCCATATTGTGCTCATTTGCTTCGTCTGTGTGTGTGTCAGAGAGAGAGTATGTGTGTTTGTGCTTGTGTGTGTGTGAGAGCATGTGTGTTTGTGCTTGTGTGTGTGTTTGAGTCGAGAGTATGTGTGTGAATGTGTTGCCGGCTAATGAATGGATTGATAGATGGTTTAGTTTGAGAGTGTTGGTTGAGGAGGGTTAAAAGTTGTGTCATTGACTAGCGAATTTAAGGGGTGGGAAAAAAGACAAACTAAACTTCAACACACCACTTCTTCCTATGAGTTTCCCATGTGACCCACCCTCATCACTTCCTGGGATGAGATGAAGCTTATGAGATCTGAACCACAGACCTCCATGGCTGGATAGCCAGCACGATGGTCCATATCCAGTATAAGGTTTGACCTGGGTAAGGTACTGCTTAGTGGTTAGAGCCCGTGCAGATCAAGAGATTGCATGTCCATATCACATGAATGTTTCCAAAACATCTAAGGTCGTTCGGAAATTGTTGTATTTCTTTGAATTCTGTTTCTGTAAAGAGGATGGTTTTTCTTTCACTGTTATGTTGTGTTTAGTAAGCAGACATGCAAAGGGGGATTTAAACCGGCAACCTCTTGATCTGAAATCAAAAGCTCTAACCACTTAGCTACACCCATTTTAAATACTATCAAGTATGTTGTCACACTGTTCATAGAGGCCTGGACCAGCGATACCTCTGTCTTGACGGGAAAAGCACACTTCAAACACAGCCCCGGTCAAATCATATCAACACTTAATTCGTACAGCCCTTTTTACAGCCAGCATCCCAGCAGGCTTCCCAGATGCCCACAGATCAGCACCTGTGGCCGAGCTGAAGCCCGGAGCCGCCTGAGCGGTCACGCCTCAGTCAGAACAGCAGATGAATCCCCTGCTCGAGTCTTTACCGGCCGACACAGCAGGCTCCCCTTCATCTGTGTAAAACGAGACTCACAGCGGCTTTTAGGTGACCGCGTGTAACGGAGTGAGAACCGTGAAACTCGCTCCTCAGGTATGTAAGAGGCCACCCGCGTCAGAGAAGAGCTAGCTTTTCTTTGGCGTAGCTGGTAGTGGTCACGCTTGGCAAGTCAGAGGTGGTGCGTTCGAGCCCAGCGAGTGGCGAACGACACCTCGTTGTGACGGAGCGTGGCTACGTCTGTTACATAACGTCACACACGCATCACAGTTATTAGATTACTTTGAATTCATTTACATCCACACGGTGGTGAACTATTTTCAGACGTCTTCAGAGACGGTCACCAAGTGAGGACTTCTTCCAGCTGTGGAAGGAGTCTACTGTGTGTGTGTGCCGTGTGTGAGGACCTGCTGGCTGCAGGGTGTGTGTGGTCGGTGTCTGATGCAAGGATTCCACAACAACTGCCGGCCGGAGTGGTCTGTAATCCAGATTCTATAATCTGAGGATTATAGGGATTGCAGCTGGCATGGTTTTTACTAGGCATTCCTCTGGGAGGGGATCCCTCCCCCACCCCACCCCTCCCCCACCCCACCCCGGAGAGGAAGGATGAGAAAGAGTTGGGCAGGGGAAGATGGAGAAGACAGACAGAAAGAGAGAGAGAGAGACAGAAAGAGAGAAAGAGACTGAATGAGAGAGAGAGAGAGAAGAGAGAGAGAGAGAAACAAATAGGTGTGTCCACAGTAACATGTTCTATACCATACCCGCCCTAGTGTGGCATTCAATCAAATACTGGACTGGATAATCCAGTCCTCTTCTAACCTCTATAAACCTAATTGTTACACATAATCCCAGACTATTCTGACATACAATTATGTTCAATCAGAATCTACCGAGTCACACACCTACTGTAATTACTGTAGTAAAGTAACAGTGGCATATAATGGCCCTTTAAAAGCCAGACTAAAAACCAGGCCACATCGGACTATCTACAGAGGACTAGGATGTCAAAGGTACGCTTGTGTTGTGTCAATCTCTTCCAGTTTACACTGGAAGGATGGCATGTGCTGGTGTGTCAGTGTGTGTGAGACTGAGTGTGCTGGTGTGTCAGTGTGTGTGAGACTGAGTGTGCTGGTGTGTCAGTGTGTGTGAGACTGAGTGTGCTGGTGTGTCAGTGTGTGTGAGACTGAGGGTAAAGTGCTGTATGTCTCCGCCCCTGTCCCAGATGCCCTAAGGGTAAAGTGCTGTATGTCTCCGCCCCTCTCCCAGGTGCCCGTGGTTGGCTGCCACCCTCTCCCCGTCAGTGCCGCCATGCTGCGCCACCCTCTTCCTCTTCGTCCTGGCCAACTTCACCATGGCAACCTTCATGGACGCCGGAGTGCTCCCAATGGGTTGGTGAAACGTTGTTTGTTAAACCTGGGATGATTTTTGGGTGTGTTTGCCGATGGTGGTGAACCACCTGCTGATTGGTGGTTGACCGTCCGTGGGGGGGGGGGTCTCTGTGTTTCAGCTAACGAGGACGAGGACAAGGACGAGGACTTCCGCGCGCCGCTCTACAAGAACGTGGAGGTGAGGGGGGCGCAGGTGCGCATGAAGTGGTGCTCTTCCTGCCACTTCTACCGCCCCCCGCGGTGCTCCCACTGCAGCGTGTGTGACCACTGTGTGGAGGTGAGGGGGGAGGGGTGTGTGTGACCACTGTGTGGAGGTGAGGGGGGAGGGGTGTGACCACTGTGTGGAGGTGAGGGGCGTGTGTGACCACTGTGTGGAGGTGAGGGGGTAGGGGGTGTGACCACTGTGTGGAGGTGAGGGGCGTGTGTGACCACTGTGTGGAGGTGAGGGGGCGGGTGTGACCACTGTGTGGAGGTGAGGGGGGAGGGGTGTGTGTGACCACTGTGTGGAGGTGAGGGGGGAGGGGTGTGACCACTGTGTGGAGGTGAGGGGCGTGTGTGACCACTGTGTGGAGGTGAGGGGGGCGTGTGTGACCACTGTGTGGAGGTGAGGGGGGGAGGGGGGGAGGGCTGGAGGAGAGAGGGGGGAGGTGGAGAAGGAGTGAGGGTCGGGGTGGAGAGGGGGGAGGGTGGGGGATGAGGAGAGAGGGGAAGGGGGAAGGGGGAGGATGAGTGTGGGTCGAGGTGTAGAGAGGGGAGGGAGGGGTTGAGGGCAACAGGGGGTAGCGTGGAAAGAGGGTAGAGGGGAGGGGGGTGTGGAGAGGCTGTGGAGGGGAGGCAAGGGGGGGACGACAAGCGGGAAGGAGGTGGGGGAGGGGTGCAGAAGGAAGATTAAGGTTGGGTAAGTGTACTGTATCTGAGGGCTGTGTGAGGGGGGGAGGGGAGGGGAGGAGGGAGGGGGAGGTGGTAGGGGGGGTAAACAGAGAGGGATTGCTGTGGGAAGGAGGGAGGGAGGGGATGTGGGGTGGAGGGAAGGGGAGGAGGGAGGGAGGAGGGGGGTAAACAGAGAGGGATTGCTGTGGGGAGGAGGGAGGGAGATCACATTAATCAGGTTAATCCTCAGATCCTTTGTGGTCTCTGGCCCCTGTGTGTGCCTCCATACAGCACCTCTGCAACTCTCTGTCTCATCCTGTAGAACTACCATGGTGCTCTCTGTCTCATAGTGCAGAACTACCATGGTGCTCTCTGTCTCATCCTGCAGAACTACCATGGTGCTCTCTGTCTCATAGTGCAGAACTACCATGGTGCTCTCTGTCTCATAGTGCAGAACTACCATGGTGCTCTCTGTCTCATCCTGCAGAACTACCATGGTGCTCTCTGTCTCATAGTGCAGAACTACCATGGTGCTCTCTGTCTCATCCTGCAGAACTACCATGGTGCTCTCGTGAATGTTACTCGTAAATTATGATTTCTCTTCATCACATGCCATGCATTAATACTTTGATACTGTGTATGTACATGCTTATCATATACAATATATATATATATATGTACAGTATACTATACATGGTGTATGTGTTTGTGCATAAACATAAACATACAGTATTGTGAAAATGTCTTAAGCAGCCAAGATTAAAGACAAGAATATTTTCTTATATTATATATTTAATATATATTATATATTTAGGTTTAGTTTCATTTCAGTATTTCTTAAAGCATTTTTCTCAACTTAAATATTTTGCACAGTGCTGTATTTATATTACTATAACATGAATATGATGTGTAAAAAACATGTAAATATGTACAGTACACTGACTATACCATTGTATCATTCCTCGCTGGAATCCTAGAGTGTTTTCTACTTCCTTTCCCCCACTTCCTGCTTCCTGCAGGACTTCGACCACCACTGTCCCTGGGTGAACAACTGCATCGGGAGGCGGAACTACCGCTACTTCTTCCTGTTCCTGCTGTCGCTGACGCTGCACATGGTGGGCGTGTTCACCTTCGGCCTCCTGTACGTCCTCCATCACCAGGACGACCTGTGGAAGCTGCACTGCACCGTCACGTATCCTCTTCACACACCGTGTGTGAGTGTGTGTGTGTGTGTGTGTGTGTGTGTGTGAGAGAGGGAGGGAGTCTGTGTGTGTGAGTATATGCGTGTGAGTATATGTATGTGTGTGTGTGCGCATGCGTGTGTATGAGTAATGTATATGTATATGTGTGTGTGCATGCGTGTGTGAATATGTGTGTGTGTGTGTGAGTGTGTGTACAAACCTCCTTGACAGCGTGCTCAGTCTGGTGGCCATGAGTGTGTGTGGCCTGTTCTTCCTCCCTGTTCTGGGTCTCACTGGGTTCCACCTCTACCTGGTCTCTAGGGGGCGCACCACCAACGAACAGGTCAGACACACAGAGAAACCGTGTCAACTGTCGTTATAAACTGTTTTAAATATTGTAGTTTTATTCATTTTAAAGTAAGATATTTCTATATTTTTCATGTTTGTAAAGTGATTTTTAAATAGGATTATTTTATAAACCATTTTTGAACTATAGTTTACAAACAGTTTTCAAACTGTTTTCTTTATAAAGTGTTTGAATATTCTTTGTTTTCAAATTCGTTTTCTTCACAAACCTTTCTGAACATTAGTAGTTACAATATGAGAAGCAGCTTAAATTGTTTCTGTTCATCTTTTTCTCTGCAGGTTACCGGCAAGTTCCAAGGAGGTGTCAATCCTTTCACACGGGGTTGCTGCGGCAACCTGGAGTACCTTATATGCAGCCCCATGTCTCCCAGGTGATCTTATAGACCCGCTTAAACATCTAGAAAGGCTGTCATAGCTGTCACAGCTCTGGTCTGCTCTGGTCTCTCCAGTGTGACCAGCCTGTGTGATTACAGCCTTGGGCTGCGTTTCCCGATAACGATGGATCGTAGCTTTCTACGAGTAAAATAACTAAACCATCGTTATTTCTTATGTGCATTTCCAGAACATGCTCGTAAGGAGTAGGCTAATCTACGATCTTTCAACAGCTACGAATTTTCAAGAGACACTTTAGCTATGACGCTTTTGGGAAAAGCAGCCCTGCTTGTTACAGCTCTGCTCTGCTCTCTGCAGGTACGCTGCCAGAGTGGTCAGGAGGACGTCAGTCCGGGTCCAGCCTCCCTTCCTGCGGCCTGAGACCAGCAGGCATGCCCTGGTGAAGGCCAGGGACAACGGGGTGAACAGTCACGACACCCACGACAAGGTGACCCAGGCCCAGATACTCTGCTAGTCCCACACACACACACACACACATACACACATGCATATATGGCTGAGCGGTTAGGGACTTGGGCTATTAATCAGAAGGTTGTCGGTTTGATTACCACCCTACTTGCCTTGGGGGGAATGTCCCTGTAATGACTGTAAGTCGCTCTGGATAAGAACGTCTGCAAAATGACTAAATGTAAATGTAATGTAAACATATATACACACACACACATGCGCAGGACTTCACATCCACACACATCCACACACACGTCACCATCCCACGCCTGACGTCTCCTCCCCCTCGCCCAGTGTTCGGACGTTTCCCCGGACGAGCCCGACGCCAAGCACGTGACCCCCACGCCGCCGCCCCCACTGCCCCCCAAACCCGACCCCAACATGCTGAAGAGCCACTTGGCCGCGCTGGAGGGTAGGTCGCCGCGACAACCACCTTTACCCTAACGACCACTATACGGAGCGGCGCTTGGCTACTGCTGCAGTGTGTCCCGATGGGTGTGCATCGATGTAGCAGAGGGGAACACTTTAGACCTAGGAGCTTTGAATAGTATCCTGAGTACCTGAAGACAGAGCCAGCACTGGAGGATACAGGGTCGCTGGTTTAATCTGTGTCGTTCAGACCACTCTGATGCAACAGGAGGTCTTGTGGCTTTGTAAAAACAGACACACAGTGCTGCCCCCTGCTGGTGACACCAGGAATTTTACTCAACTGTTGTTTGATCTTTTATTAGGGGCTGTTTAGGAAATAATTCAGGCTGTCATTACACAAACACATATGAAGCACATACACACTCATATTACAGGACAGAAAGTGTAGCTGAGCATCAAGGATCAGAAAATGCTAAGTTCGAATCCTTTTTTCTAACTGTGTGTTTCAGAGAGTGGGGTCCACTCCAAAGCAGTGATCCCTCTGTCCACCCCGACCGTCCAGCAGCTGATGCCCGTCATGGAGAACTCCTCCAGGGGCCCGTCGCCCTCTCTGGGGGACCAGGTCTGCCCCCTCCCCCGGCCGCCTCACCCTCGTCACACACGTGTCATCATCCACAGCCCTGGAGCTAACCTCAGACTCTGACAGAGTCCTTGTGTGTTTGCGTCCCCAGATCGCCAAAGCGGCGGCGGCCGAGGCCTGCGTGAAAGTCCAGGACGCGTCCCCCCACCTGGGGCCCCCCGGCCCCCCCGGCCAGCATCGCAGGGCCTCCTCGCCCTCCCAGCCCCGCCCGCCAGCCTCACACCACTACCCCACCGCCACCACCACCAGCCCCCTGCAGCTCAACTCCCTCACCCTCAACTCCCGCTCCCTCACCCTTAAGCACGCCCATCGCCACGGCAACAAACCCCAGCAGGCGGGCGGGCGTGCTGACGTCCTGGTCTCCAGCCCCCCCGCGGCGGGCGCGTTCCCCCCCTCCGGCGCGCTGGCTGGCCGTTCCAGCAGCCTCTCCTACGACAGCCTCGTAGCCCCGGGAGAGGCCCATGTCCTGGGCCAGAGGGGGGTTCCGCTGGGGGGCTACCACTCCCACTACATGACCCTGGTGTCGGACACGTCCGTGCTGCAGCACCCCCCCTCCCACGCCTACGGAGCAGTCTACATGGGAGTCAGCAGACAGTCTCCACAGCCCAGGGATCACTCACCCTCGCTTAAGGGCCTAACATCCAGAGACCCCTCTCCCTCCCTCAAAGCCTTCTCTTCTAGAGACCCCTCTCCCTCCTTCAAAGCCCTCTCCTCCAGAGACTCCTCTCCTTCCCTCAAAGCCTTCTCCTCCAGAGACCCCTCTCCCTCCTTTCACGGACTCACCTCTCGCGATCTCCCCCCTCCGGACACCCCCATCGTGCGCTACGACAACCTCTCCAAGAGCATCATGGCGTCCATCCAGGGGCGTCGTGAGCAGGAGGAGAGGGAGAGCGCCTTGCGCCTGCAGGCCCGCTCCCACGCCCTCCACGGCCCCGACACGGGCGTCTACGACGTCCCCAGCCGACGCAGCCTGCTGGCGGACGGCGTGCGCCCTCCGGGGGCGCGAGGCCCCACCCCTCCGGCGTACGGGTCTCGGGAGTTCCTGATGAGCACGGGTATCCTGGGTTACGGGGTGGGGAGGGCGTCGCCGCTCGCCAGCTCGTCGACTTCCTCCCTGCCGCGCGGCCCCAGGGTGGCCTGCTCCGCCCTGCAGAGCAGTAGCACCTCCAGCCTACACGGCAAGAACCGCTACGGCTCGCAAGCCTACTGCCCCGAGCCCCTGCCCCCGCCCTCCGCCTCCACCCTGCCTCGCATCCCCATCTCCACCGCCTCATCCTCCCACGCCTACACCTTCACCTCCTCCTCCAAGCGCCCCTCTCTCACTCACTCCCAGGAGGCCAAGGGTCCTGCACCTCCTCTGGGGCTGTCGAAGTAGCTTGCCCACGGCAGGGTTGGTGGAGGCGTTCAGAGCTATGCATCGCCCGGCACTGCAGGTCCCAACAGTGTGTGCATGGGAGGACATCGATATGCAGTTAAGGGAGCCTGTTTCTATTGTTTGTTTGTTTAAGGGAGCCTGTTTCTATTGTTTGTTTGTTTAAGGGAGCCTGTTTCTATTGTTTGTTTGTTTAAGGGAGCCTGTTTCTATTGTTTGTTTGTTTAAGGGAGCCTGTTTCTATTGTTTGTTTGTTTAAGGGAGCCTGTTTCTATTGTTTGTTTGTTTAAGGGAGCCTGTTTCTATTGTTTGTTTGTTTAAGGGAGCCTGTTTCTATTGTTTGTTTGTTTAAGGGAGCCTGTTTCTATTGTTTGTTTTGTTTTTTTGCACTTGTACCTCTTTTATGACAGATACCCTATGAATAAGGGATGAGTGTAACAGTCACCTCGTCCATCTTCATCCATACGGACGATTCTCAGGACAGTCGTGCCTCCTCGTGTAGCGAGGGGAATCAGTCAACTCAGTCAAAGTTTTAGGACGGTGGAGATGATTTATTGTTTGTTTTGTTCTCTCCTTTTTACTATGCTTAATATTTGAAACCATGTTTGATTTGTTCATGGGAAAGTCCTGTTTTAGCTACGTTTTATAGTCATTTGAGTAAATAAAGTATTTTGTTCCTGGTTTCAGAACGGTTTATGTCATAAAACAATGCTTCTGCATGGTGTTTCTCTCCTCAATGACGCGTTGACATCATCACAAACACCAGAGCACCAGAATCCACTACCTGAAGAGATTACACGCAAATGGAGTGGGAATACCACCTTCTAATGGTCGTTATCGGGAGATGCCACAAAAAATAAGCTTCTGTGTTCAAATACCATCCCTAGCTCACTTGATATGAACATTTAAAATATTTATTGAGTGTGTGATGTTTCTGAGAGTTGCTAGTTAATGAATCCAAACATAGTGAGGGATACTGCTAGGTTTAGTGGAAGGGCTGAAGGCTGGAGATGGTTGCCATAGCCACAGACGTAGTCAGGGTTGGAGAGATGTCTTGGAGTGGAGGGTACACTATGTATCAGTAGCAGGTTACCTGGGTTCAGTCACAGCAGAGGAATGAGTAGCTTGCTGGGTTTCATACAGCCTTGTTCAAGTTACAAAGGCAGGGATACCTTTGTACGTTTCTTTATCGCTCTCTCTTTATCTCTCTACCTCTCTCTCTCTACCTCTACCTCTCTCTCTCTACCTCTCTCTCTCTACCTCTCTCTCTACCTCTATCTCTCTCACTCTTTATCTCTCTCTCTCTCTCACACTTTTTATCTCTCAACCTCTCTCTCTTTATCGCTCTCTCTCTCTTTATCTCTCTACCTCTCTCTCTATCTCTCTCTCTACCTCTCTCTCTTTATCTCTCTCTCTACCTCTCTCTCTTTAGCTCTCTCTTTATCTCTCTGCCTCTCTCTATCTCTCTCTCTTTATCTCTCTCTATCTCTCTCTCTCTACCTCTCTCTCTCTTTTTCTCTCTCTCTACCTCTCTCTCTTTATCTCTCTCTTTATCTCTCCACCTGTCTCTCTTTATCTCTCTCTTGCCCTCTCTCTCTTTAGCTCTCTCTTTATCTCTCTCTATCTCTCTCTCTCTACCTCTCTCTCTCTTTTTCTCTCTCTCTACCTCTCTCTCTTTATCTCTCTCTTTATCTCTCCACCTGTCTCTCTTTATCGCTCTCTCTCTCTTTATCTCTCTACCTCTCTCTCTATCTCTCTCTCTACCTCTCTCTCTTTATCTCTCTCTCTACCTCTCTCTCTTTAGCTCTCTCTTTATCTCTCTGCCTCTCTCTATCTCTCTCTCTTTATCTCTCTCTATCTCTCTCTCTCTACCTCTCTCTCTCTTTTTCTCTCTCTCTACCTCTCTCTCTTTATCTCTCTCTTTATCTCTCCACCTGTCTCTCTTTATCTCTCTCTTGCCCTCTCTCTCTTTAGCTCTCTCTTTATCTCTCTACCTCTCTCTATTTATCTGTCCCTCTTTATGTCTCCCTCTTTATCTCTCCACCCCTCTCTCTTTATCTCTCTGTCTTGCTCTCTCTCCCCCTTAACTTCTCTCTCATTTGTGTGGCATTGGCGTTAGCTGAAGTATCATCTGAACTACAGTCAACAGGTAAGTTCACACAGGAAGAAGTCTGTCTATTTCTTTCCTCCAATCTTTCTAGCCCTTTCTTCACCTCCTGTGTCGTTTGACAGCGCTGAACTTACTCCCATACTGTGTGTGATCACATCTTACACACGACTCCTTCATCTCTTCATCTGCAACATCAAAATGATGACATGGCAGCGATGTGAACGGCGACGATGGAACGGCTTTAAAAGCTCTTGACAAAATGTTCATTTCATGTGTGAGATGTATGTTTTTCGTAGCAATGGCCCACTTAGTAATGGATGATCGTACTGTTTTGCTCTCCCTCTACTTTCCTATCTCCCTTCTTCTCTCCCCCCCCCCCCCCCCCCCCCCCCTCTCTGAATTGCTCCTCCCAAGGTTTCTTCCATTTTTTCTCCCGGTGGGAGTTTTTCTGGGAGTTTTTCCTTGTCTTCCTTGAGGGTTTAGGTTGGTTGAGGGGCAGTTCTATGGGCGCATGTGAAGCCCTCTGTGACATGCTTGCGTGTAAAAAGGGCTATACAAATAAATTTGATTTGATTTGATTTTGACTCTCTCTCTCTCTTTCTTTCTCTCTTTCTTTCTTTCTTTTGTTCTCTCTCTTTCTCTCTCTCTCTCTCTCTCTCTCTCTCTCTCTCTCTCTCTCTCTCTCTCTCTCTCTCTCTCTCTCTCTCTCTCTCTCTCTCTCTCTGTCTCTCTCTCTCTCTCTCTTTCTCTCTCTCTCTCTCTGTCTCTGTCTCTGTCTCTCTCTGTCTTTGTCTCTCTGTCTGTTTCTGTTCCTCTCCCTCGCTATCATCATAGCCCGGGGTGGAATGGTAAAGAGGCTGTGGCAGAGGGGATCATCAGTTAGTTGAGAGTCAAAAGTAAAGCTCTCTGATATGTAACAGTTTCTCTTATCAAGTCAGTTCAATTCAATTCACTTAATTACAGTCATCCCAAAGTAAATTCTCAGTTATCAGTGACGGATTGTAATCTAATATAAATATGATGTTATAGTATCTAATATTCCACATGTATTGTCTCTCATCAAGCTTTAAATCTCTGTTTAAGGATGCAGATAGTCAACAGTGAAACATGGTCTTACTTTAATGCAGTTGAGGTGGGAAGCTGAAAGCTCAGTGCGTTTTGAGGGCAGACTCAGCGATGTGTCGGAGCTCTTGGGGAACGTAGTGATGTGTTTTTTACAGAGACTTATTTTTCTCGTCCCCTCAGGACCCTTCTGCTTCTGACGAGCTCCTCGTAAAAGCTTCCTCATCCTCTGATCTCAGCTCGTGTTTTCATCCGGTTTGTCTTTCAGCTGTTTATGTACCAGAAGGTGACAGGCAGGTTGGCAGACGGACAGATGGAGAGGATAAACAGGCAGGCAGGCAGGCAGGCAGGCAGGCAGGCAGGCAGGCAGGCAGGCAGGCAGGCAGGCAGGCAGGCAGGCCATAGAAATCCATTGAACTTGCAACTGTCGAACTTTAGAAACCTATTCCTGGTCCTCTTGTCACATTGCTCTAGCAGAACTGTGGTTTTCTGTAGATTTTCCTGATTAACAGTTGCAGCAGGTGTTGGAGTACCACAGAGAGAAGCATCATTAGTAATCAGAGGTAAAGGTTTGAAGTCCCAGGATGTCTGCCTCTCTTTCACTCTTCCCCTTTCTCTCTTTTTCTCTCTCCTCTCCTCTCTCCTCTCTCTCTCCCTCTCTCTCTCTCTCTCTCTCTCTCTCTCTCTCTCTCTCTCTCTCTCCTCTCTCTCGCTCTCTCTCTCTCTCTCTCTCCCTCTTCCCCTCTCTCTATTTCTCTCTCTCTCTGTCTCCCTTTCTGTGTCCCTTACCTCTTCTCTATGCCCTGCCTCACTCTCTCCTGCCTCAGCCCTGCTTCACTCTGCCCTGCCTCATTCTGCCCTGCCTCTGCTCCAGGTCAGGTTTAGGTCTCTACTCTCCTGTTCTCTGGCTCTGCTGACAACACATTCGATACACATTTCTTTTAACTAATGTACTTTATCGGCTTAATCAATCAATATGGCCTGCTGGACCCATAATGTGGTTGAATGCTGACCTTTCCTGGCTGTATCCCTTGGGCGGAATACTCGTTTCCGGTCTGGGTTGTCTCAAGATATTATCTTCTGCCCTTTTTCTGGCTATTAGCAATGTTTTTTCATGCCTCTGGGCCCTGTGTGTTAACTCTCCTAATGAATTAGCAGAGCTTCATCCCAGATTCACGACAGTGGGCGGGGGTGGGATTTAGTGGGGATGAAAGGGAGGCTTTGACTTTGTTTTCTGCGAGATGAGAATCCGTGGGAATGAGTGCATGAAGAGGAATGCTGTGCTGAGCATGCCAGAAGAACCATCCGTTTCAACAGATGATCATTAAATATACCGTGCTGCACTGTAGCATACTGCAGAGAACTGTGACTGATCTCTACTGTACTCTACTGTACGTTACTTTGAGGCTCCTGTCTCTGTGTGGGAGGGTCATGCATGGCTGTGTCGGTCTACAGGCATTTCTTTTGCTATGCAGTTACAGCATAATTGCGAGCTGCAATCCCAGTTTCTGTCATGTGCAGGGAGACGGTGCCAGTATTGCTGCTTCCATAGAGCGAAGTTGTTTCTGTCTGAACACATGAGACCAGCCACAGCACACCAGATCTTCATCACCATTGGTTCATCTCTCGTCCGCGGATCATTTTGTCAAGTCTTTTCGCCACATAACCAACTGACAGGAGACATCCAGGGAGGCATTGCTCTGCCTCCCGTCTGCCTCAGCACACAGAGGGGGCGATTGGGTAGGTTTTCCAGAGAGCTGTTATTGGTATTTAAGTGGATTTATCTTGTGTCAGTCTACCAAGATGTCAATGTGTGCAGTACCTCTGTTGTACTTCCTTTCACACCTTCGGCCATTTATCTCTCCATCCCTCCCTCCTATCTTCTTCTCTTCACCCTCCATCCCTCCACCCTCCTTCCCTCCCTCCCTGTGCCCCTCCATCCCTTCCCCCCCCCCCCCCCCCCCTGTGCCCTACCATCTCTCCCCCTGCCGTTGAGCACGTGGGGCACACAGGGTTGGGCTTGAGCGTGCTTCTCCACTCCAGCTGCATCATTTTGTGAGCCCAGAGGGGGATCTATACGAAAGCGTGTGTGTGTGTGTGTGTGTGTGTGTGTGCTAGTATTTACTCATGTCTCACTTCCTGGGCAAACAACAGGGAGACAGCAGAGATTACAGAGCTCCTTAAACCTCCAAAAGCTCTTTTCTCTCCCACAGAAACATCTCTCACTTTCCAACCCACCACCAACATCCCCCAAATCCCTGGACGCTGCTCCTGTTACTATGACAGCAGAGAGGAAGCGTGTTGTGATGAGGTTGTCTGTTTTATATTTTTTTGTCAATTCAGCACCTCTTTCATGAGGGAGAGGGCAACATTCATTCGAGCTCACTGCACGACTGTGTGAGAGAGCGTGTGTGAATGGTGTGTGTGCGCGTCCGGTGCGAGTGTGTGAGTGTGTGTGTGTGTGCGTGCGCGGACGTGTGTTCGGGTGAGCCAGGAGAAAGGATGGCTGCTCATGTCTGAACTGCCTCCACGTTCGCAGGGGAGAGTCGAGACAGAGAGATACCGGAGGGAAGAACACTGACGCAGTTCTTTCTCCCCGTCTCACAGAAGGGTGATAATCTCCCGTCATCTGGGGAGAAGATAATCAGAGACATCTGAGCGATGCCTGCTGAGGTGAAGGAGGTAAGCGCGCTACGTTCCCTCCGCATCCTCCCTCTCTCTTTCTCCCTCTCTCTCTCTCTCTTTTGATTCAGAGGTCTGCTTCTGTTTCTGCAGCTGCATGTTTGTTCAGACTGCTGGTGGTTTTCTGCCACGCTGTGCGAGGGGAGCAAGCCAGCGTTCAGGTGTCATCACATGGTTCCTAGTCGCGGTGTGCTTGTGTGCAGGGGGGACATGCCGTTAACATCTCTCTGCCAAGTGCATGTGTCTCTACCGTGCGTCCGGGCTTGTGTGCGTTCGCCTGTGTGTGTGTCTGTGTGCGTCCGCCTGTGTGTATGCATTCCCGTGTGTGTGTGTGTGTGTACTGCAGACCTATCGAGAGGGTATTAATCCTGATAGTGTTATGAGGAGAACAGCCCCCCACAGGGGAATACGCTGCCTTCTGTGAGCTCAGACCGGTCTGTCAGTGGAAGCCTTAAGGCAGAGCACACATGACCATGCAGTATTTGAATGCTTTAATGCTCCACGGACGCACCATACACACACACACACACACACCATACACACACACACACCATACACACACACACCGTGAGGGGGAGTGGAGCTCTCGTCCTCAATCGAAATGATGTGTTTGCGCAGAAGTGGATGGAATGTTCTGTTGTCAGATTGCGCTGGCACGCCTACAGCTTCCTCGACACCTCGACTGGGAGATGAGAAAACGCCTGGGCGTTGCATGAGCGTCTCTGCGTCTCCGCCTCCCCGTCTCTTAAAGTCTGTCAGACAAAAAACAATCCAGATCTGAAACCCTGAGTGTTTCTGAAACTGCCGACGTGCACGACAGTGAAGTGTGACACAGACGCTTCCTCGTGGTCCCAGACCTCTGTGGCACAACAGTCCTTCCGCCACATCGACCGTGGGAGGCACAACCATCTTCACTTATCATCATGGAGACAAATGAACAATTCACAACATCTCATCCGCGGTTCCGCACCAAATTGCCTTCCCTTCCAAAGAAAGCCTGGCCCATCGCCGTGACAGTGTTCTGGCACTTTCCCGGTAATCTCCCTCTCCTGCATGATTTATCCATCTTAATGACGTTGTGACGAGGATCGGGAGTGGCGCCCTTGAGCCCGGCCGCTCTTGGCGGAGGGTGTCCACGCGACTCGGGGAGGCCAGCCTCACGAGGCAGTGCCTCACGAGGTAGGCAAACCCTGTCATCGTGCCACTTCCTGCTTCAGTGCCTCCCAAATGCAGGTCCAACGCATCTCGTTTGTAAACAGCAGGCAGACAGAGACAGACAGGCAGACAGGCAGACAGGCAGGCAGGCAGGCAGGCAGGCAGGCAGGCAGGCAGGCAGGCAGGCAGGCAGGCAGGCAGAAGGGGGCATGTCTTTCACCACCATGGTCTCCAGTGTGACCACCACAGACTCTTTCATCTCGCCACATCTCCATCTCTCTCCCTCTCTTCATCTCTCCATCTCTCTCCCTCTCCATTAGTCCCTCTCCATCTCTTTCCCTCTCTTCATCTCTCCCTCTCTCTTCCCGACCATCCCATTGGTATGGAGATGAGGGATGTCACCCTTTTGTGTCGTATTTCAAAACGGCAGTTCCGGGGTAATTAGAACCTGCCAATCACAACATCGGTCATCTACTCCCCAACTCTTTGACGACGTAAGGGCTGAAAAACAATTTTCCTCTCGTCCGTGTGGCAGCACACGTAACACGCGTGTTCGCGTAATGATCCTGCTTTCGGACGCAGCAGGGGCGAGAGCTCTTTCATGTGCTGTGATGAGGACGGAGAGAGCCGTCGTAAGGCTGCTCTAATAACGATGAGGATGATTGGATGAAATGGGTTGCGGTTTGAATGGAGCTCAGGTAATCACAATAGCCCAATGACGCACTGGTATGGATGATTGTTTCGCTGTAATTTACACATAAATTCTCCCGGCACATCTGTGGAGAAGGCAGTGGTGTGATTTGAAGAAGATGGGCAGAGCTGAAGATGCTTCCCTGTTGTGATTACTCTGGCACCCCCTGACACACACGCACACGCACACACCTCACACCACATGCACACGCACACACCACATGCACACGCAGTTCCCCATGTTAACAACAACATCCACAAGATCACATTGATCTCAAATAACTACACAAAGTTTACAAAAACAAGTCTAAATAAATCATGTTCACCATCGGTGCCAGACTTTAGTCTAGTGTTTTCGCTTCTCAGACGTTTGTGAAGTTGCTGCTGAATAATTAATGGACCTTTGGAGAGAGGTTGTGGAGATTATTCCTCTGAGAGGGAGAAAAAAAAGAGTTTGTTTCTTTATTGTCTATATACATAAATCACTAAATGACCTCCATGTGTCTCAGGCTAGCAGGTGGACAGTGTTGATTAAAGACCAGACAAAGTTACACGTGAGAAAATCCCTCCAAGCTATTTCCCCTGGCTCACATGAAAAACTAATTGTGACCAACAGCAATCACAACACTTGACCTAGTCAGACAGTCTGTCTTGTTGGTGTGATAAAGGCAAACTCGCAGGGTGTAGCTTGACAGGCTTAACTATGAAGATTTGTTAACGGTGGGTTGTGAAAGGTCAGCAGAACAGCAGCAGGATGTTCTGCAGGGGCAGGTGGACCTTTAGAAAGAGAGAGAGCTCAGACAACGTTGCTTAATTAAACCATCTTCACACTTAGATAACACTTTTTACATTGCTGCACTGCACCCTCTCTGTCTCTCTCTCTCTTTCTTTTCTTTGTGTTTTCTGTGGCACTCTCTGTCTCTCTCTCTGTTTATTTGTGTCTCTTATCTCTCTGTGTGTGTGTTCTCGTGTCATCTCTACTGATTTGACTACATTAGTCAGGAGGAATTGGGGGAAGGGGACTGCATAGGAGATGAAGTTGCTTGGAAACCTACGGGTTTCCTATGTGTGTGTTACATTGTGTGTTTTATCTTGTGTGTGTGTTACATTGTGTGTGTTATCTTGTGTGTGTGTGTTACGTTGTGTGTATTATCTTGTGTGTGTGTGTGTGGTACAGGAACAAAGCTCGGAGGGTCCTTCTGCTCTGGCTCTGAGCCAGGAGCCCAAAGAGCCGCCAGGGGAGCTAGCGGCCACCAACGATGACCTGGACACGCCCACTTCCAACGCCTCCGCTGTCACCTCCACCAATGACAACTCCACAGAGACTGACACGCCGCTGCAAACAGACACCGAGGTCAGCACCTTGACATCATGTGCAGCAGACAGCGTGTGACACGAATGCAACAAGACGTTTAGTATTCTACTCCATAGTTGAACATCTTTGGCATTGACAATGGTGGAGGGAGATACTGTATATCCATTGAAGTTTTGGTTCATTTAACTCCTCTCAAGATTTGCACTAATATCTGAAACCTATTTAATCTGAGACATCCATTACGTTAATCAGCCTTCGTCACAATACACATCTAAAAAGACGTCTGTTTTTCGTCTGAACCGACTGCCTGCTATCGGATGCCAGAAACGCTTTTGCAACATTTGATTAGCTGAATCTGCTCCAGACTTATTAAGAAAGAACGGCAATAAAGAAATTATTCTAATGTCTATAATGTTTTAATTCAGCATAAAATAATAACAAGGTGAAGAGCTCAGAACACAAACGGACGACTGAATTTCAAAAAATGTACCACATCAGTCATCAGTAGATGGATCTCAGGTTGTTTCATCATAATACAATCTAAATGTATTCGCTGGCAACTAGGTATGATCAAGCATTTACTGGTACGGCAGAATGCCAGGAATCTTCTGGAAGCAGGCGTTCTGATCTGTTAGTCCCGGGAGACAAC
Organism: Hypomesus transpacificus; assembly: GCF_021917145.1. Classification (NCBI taxonomy): domain Eukaryota; kingdom Metazoa; phylum Chordata; class Actinopteri; order Osmeriformes; family Osmeridae; genus Hypomesus; species Hypomesus transpacificus. Next base: position 13,771,900 of record NC_061081.1, on the reverse strand, counting down.
GTGTGTTGTGTATGTAGATTTAATGGTTAAATATTTATAAATGTCTCATGCCTATGCCTCATAGCTCTCTCACTCTCCAAGTTGAAAAAGAGCAAACAGCTACACCTGCAGTGTTGGCAATGATCGCTGCTCCGCAACAGACTTTTAACTTCAGTTTGTAGTTTGTGGATTGCAGTGAAACAGCTCTGTTTTGGCGATAAGTGCGTATACCACAGAGGTATGCGAGGTACCCTCTCTTTGTCTCTCAACCGGCTTATCCTGTCACATTTAACTTAAAACACAGTCTAATAAAGCATATGAGATGTCCACAAATATGTCACTTAAAAAAAGACAGCTCTGTTTTGAGGAATTGGCTGTTGTGTTTTGAACGTGCGGTAAGGTGTCAGGCTGGTGTTGAGATCACTGTGAGGCCTTGTTCTCCTCAGGAAGCCAAGCATGCCCAGACCCCAGACCCTTGCATCCCCCTGCTCCCACCAGACACGGAGGACCCCGTCCCCCCCGACCAGCCCCCCGAGGAGGACCCCGTCCCCCCTGACCAGTCCCCCGAGGAGGACACCGGCGCCCCCAAGGATCCACCGTGGAACGAGTCCATGATCCCCAGAGCCACCCTGATCCCCACCCCCACGTCCAGCCTCGCCAACGCCACCACCCCTACCCCTACCAACACCATCACCCCCACCCCCACCAACGTCATCACCACCACCCCCTCCAACGCCACTGTCATGTTCAACATCGCCACCAACGCTGTGCCCTCCATTGTCACAACCGGTGACGACCCCACAAACGCCAACCTCACTGCCACCGCCTCGACCATCTTCACCCCCCCAGCCCCTCGCCCCACCGACCCTCCACCAGCCACTCCTGATGTGCACGGCCTCCTCAACCTCCCTGGCTCCTACGTAGGTCTCGGGGGCGACCTGTGTATCGGGTACGGGAGCCTGTCTCGGGGGGTCCACCACAGCTATTGGCCTCCCAGGAACTACCCTCCAGGGGGTCACTACACCCTGCCCCTACCCAGGGATAACTACGGGCCTGGGGGCCAGGAGAGACCCAGGGAGGGACCAGGAGAGACCCAGGAGGTGAAGGCTGAGTACCCAGCCGGCAGCTACCCAACCCTGGGGGGAGTCCACCAGTTCAGACCCATCACCACCATGGAGCTTCTCAGGGAACCCTCCAGAACCAGGTCAGGCCCATAGTTTCCATTTCTTGTTTAATTTCACCTTTATTAGCCTATATCAGGCAAGTCAGTTAAGAACATGTTTTTTTATTTACAACAATGTTCGTCATACAGTATTCTGAATGAAGAGCTATAAACTACAGTACAGTAAAGTACAGTTCCAAATGAAATCCTACGCAAACATGACCTTGGTATGGGCATTCATACAATGTTATTGACTCAATGAATGTTGAGTTTCTATAGGCTAGTTTCTAAGACGGTGGCAATGTTGTGATCTGTTTTGATGGCTTTGGTATTTGTCTCCATGGTGTTTGTACCTCCGCATGGTGTTTGTACCTCCATGTTTTCATCTTATTAGATCGAACTAAAACAACAAGCCATTTATCGAGGCCTTACATTGATCTCTATCCATGTGTTTCAGTCATGTTAAGAACACAGTTAGCGCTGCAGCCCACACAGATCAATATCACGGCTCATGAGCTTTCCAAAAGCTAATGCGTTACTTCTAGACTATATATTTCCTATTTAGGTTGTCATTTATTTGGAAGAATGAAGATACATTTTTGATCGTTGTAAGCCGAGGAAATATTCCCGTTCTCGACACAAATGTTCGATTCTATAGAAAAACGGTTATAGTTAACAGCACGTGAAATGTGTCCCTTCCATTGGCATCTAACCTACCGAAGTGTCTTCTTCGTCCCACTGTATAAACACGTCGTTAGATAGGCCTACGGTAAATACAGTTAGTGGAGGAGAGAGTGTAGCTACATTACAGTTCCTCTATACAGCAGACGTGTTTAACGAAAGAGCTGTACATATAGTGCAGATATAGAGTTAGCCATATTAGCACATCGACGCGGAGTTTTCCACAGAACAGTGAGGGATCGTACACACTTCAGCGCAGACTGTCAACTTCCCCGGTCGGGTCCTCAATCCAGACCAGCGCGAGGGGCATCAGTGAGGAACGCACGACAGACAGATGGGCAGCCGTTTAGGAGCAGGTGGTATCAATCAGCCTGCCGCTCCGTCAATAAATAAGTTTTTTTCCAGTCGGTGACGGACAGCAGCGCTTCCCATCTGTTCGTAGACGGAAGACGGATCTGTAGACACAGCGTACTGGACACTCGATCTGCCCTTTCGTCTTTCTCAGACTGACAGTTTAAAATATCCTGAACATGAACAGTCTCCAAAATAACTTAGTGACATACAATATCATAGCTGTTTCCTGCTTCTCTCCCCCCACCTCTGTTTAGCTCTACCTCCCACTTCTCTGTAGCATGTTCTTATGTTGTTCTTTTGTTTCTTCTCAGAGGGGGCTACGAAGACGGCATCATCCCCCAGGTGGACGTAGACCCCGGCTCCTTCTTCCACCCCATGTCCAGGGCCCAGACCCTCCAGTTCCCCCACAAGCGAAGCAGCATGGTCAGCCTGGACGGCATCCGCAGGGACCCCCGCTGGAGGGACCCCAACCTGCGCGAGGTCATCACCATGCTCAGCCACCCCATGGACCCGGTCAAGTCCAACGCAGCCGCCTACCTGCAGCACCTTTGCTACGAGAACGACCGCATCAAGCAGGACGTGCGCCAGCTGAAGGGGCTTCCTGTTCTGGTGGACCTGCTGGATCACCCCAAGGCCGAGGTCCACCGCAAGGCCTGCGGAGCCCTCAGGAACATCTCCTACGGGAAGGACCACGACAACAAGGTGGCCATCCAGAACTGCGATGGCCTCCCTGCCTTGGTCAGGCTGCTGCGGAAGTCCAGTAACATGGAGGTCAGAGAGCTCGTCACAGGTACAGAGACTCAGTCCAGCAACATGGAGGTCAGAGAGCTCGTCACAGGTACAGAGACTCAGAGGAAGTCCTGAGGGGAGCTCAGTTGGAATGTGTTTGTTCAGGGAGGGAATCAAACCTTGACTTTGCGGTCAAATGCTCTGACCCAGTGGTTCTCAATCCTGGTCTTCGTGCTCCACTTCCCTGCGTGTTTTTAGATGTGTCCCTGCTCCAAAACACCTGGTTCAAATGAATGGGTCCTTATCAAGCTCAGCAGGAACCTGATAACGACCTATTCATTTGAATCAGGTGTGTTGGAGCAGGGAAACATCTAGAACATGCAGGGCAGGGGAGCACGAAGACCAGGATTGTGAACCACTGATCTATACCCCATATCAGGGTAGATACTTTCAGTGCTGACTAGAATCCTTCCAATGGGTAGAGGAAATAGCTCGGTGGTTGAAGCATGTGATTGCTGATCAAGGGGTCATAGGTTAAAATTGAAGTAAACAAAAGTTTCTGCAACCTGACGTTCTCCAACCTACCTCTCAGGATTCACCCTCCTCCGTGTTTTTCTTACAAAAGGAACTCTCTGGAACCTCTCATCCCACGAACCCTTGAAGATGATGGTCATCAACCACGGTCTCCAGACCCTGACTGATGAGGTCATCATCCCGCATTCTGGTTGGAGGAGAGACCCCACAGAACATTCCAGGCCCCGGGAGACGGAGTGGACGACCGTCTTCAAGAACACCTCCGGATGTCTGAGGTACACACACTGACCGGGTCAGGGAAGCCAAGATCAGGACCCGGAAACCAAACCACCGTGGAAAACGTGAATGACCCCAAATGTGATAGTGTTCATTCACAGACATTTACATTACATTTAGTCATTTAGCAGACGCTCTTATCCAGAGCGACTTACAGTAAGTATAGGGACATTCCCCCCGAGGCAAGTAGGGTGAAGTGCCTTGCCCAAGGACACAATGTAATTGGGCATGGCCGGGAATCGAACTAGCAACTTTCAAAGTACTAGCCCAATTCCCTAACCACTCAGCCAACTGAGTCCCACGGACACTTCTCCCAAAGCAGGACAGGGAGGAGGGGGGGATTTGAACCTGGGATACTGCGATGTCTAATCCAATGCTCCATCACAGAACCTGTACCCCCATACTCCACAGCATCGCTGACTATTAGTTATCGACACGGTCTTTTGTTGTGGTTTTGTCCCCAGGAATGTGAGCTCAGATGGGGCTGAAGCTCGTCAGAGACTGAGGGAGTGTGAGGGGCTGGTGGACGCTTTGCTCCACGCTCTTCAATCTGCAGTGGCCACCAAGGACACAGATAATAAGGTAGAGACCCACGACCACCTGATAGGAATTCCAATTCAGATTAATAGAAACTGCAGCAGAAGTGCAGATAAGCGCAGAGACTGGAAGTGTCTCGGACCACAAGGTCAACAAAGGGGATTTAGAAAGGGTGGGTTCACCCTCCTATTAATGTCCTTTTTTTAAAATGTTGTGGTTTTATAATTTAGTTTTTTTTCCAGTATTCTTATTTTTGTGTTTTTTTCTATTCTTACCTTCCCAGTCAGTAGAGAACTGTGTCTGCATCTTAAGGAACCTCTCCTACCACGTCCACAAAGAGGTTCCGGGGGCGGAGCGCTTTCAAGAGCCCCCGGCCAATCACGTCCCCCGATCTGGAGGACAGCAGAAGAAGAAGACAGAGGCTGACTGTTTCGGAAGCAAAAGGGCAAAAGGTTTGTTGTCGATGTAGCAAATAAACAGGGGAAAGTGGGTTAGAGCTAACTGTGCGAGAGAAGCTGGATTTGTGACATTATGACCACTCAAGAATCCACCTTGTGTTGCTCTGTGCACCTGACAAATAAAAGACTTGAACTTGAACTTGATCTGCCAAGCTTTATTCATTTGTGCCCATACCACATTGGTTTGGACCAATCAGCATCCTATGAGGAAATACTGGCAGCTTCAGGTGTTGAAGTTAGCCTGTGATGGACAATGATTGACAGATGGTTTATCCAATCACCTGTCAAGTATTTTATGCCTGCCCTTTTCTAAGTTTCCAAGGACAACTTCCCAGATGAATATGTGTAACAAGCTAGTCAGATTAGACCCATCAAGGTTGGTGCAAGAGACAGACCTTGAAAAGCCTCTCACTGTTCCATACTGTGCTGTTTTGTTCCCCATCATGAGTCACAACGCTTTTCTAGAACTTTCTTTCTATTTCCTTCGCTGCCTGTTAGAGGAGTGGTTCAATCAAGGTGAGTCTCGCAGCTTCTTCTCTGTGTGCTCCTTCTTTGTTTTCAATGGAGGTCCCATTGTGTGTGTAGGAGTGCGGTTTTTCCAAATATGGAAGTGTGTGTGCACTTGTGTGTTTGGTAGGTTGGAGAAATGGGCTTCTAGACAAGAAGTATGAAACGCTGGATTTGCCAAAACGCAGACAACCAATGAAAGGTATGAAACACTACTGTGATGTATGACAGGTGACATTTCACCAATCAAACATGGTTGGATATCAATAAAACTGACAAATAATAACGGATCCTAATCATTCCTATTCACATGTTTGTTATTTGAAAGGCTAAAGTTGTGAGGCTTCACAGTTTGGCCGGTGAAGACTTACTTTTGATCCACTGACCGTTTTTAGGGTGTTCATTATGGGATGTGAATTAAACCGCAGCAGGTGCACCAGGGGCAAAGAAGCACTCTGGATAAGTCCAAACAATAGGTCAAACGGTTGTCGTGGAAACCATGCATTTTGCGTGCAGGTCCATGTCTTTGTGTCTGCCTGAGTTGACATTCTGGTTCTGGGAATAAAGATGCACTGCTATTATGTTACATTCAGTATCATATTACAGGCTCATTAGACATGTCCTTTGTGTTCCCAGATAGACATTTAAATTCAGTGTTTGTAGCTCATGCCTATTGCTGAGTACATAGTCTCCATTATCAATATTGAAATGCAGTACAGCAGACCTACAATTACACCTCTGAAGGATAGTTGTATAACTGAGTGAAAACGGACTAGTATTTCTCACCTGTTTAAACTCTGCACATAAAGCTGTTGGACCTGGGAAAGGTGTCTGTATGTGAACCTGGGCAGTTGTGTATGTGAACCTGGGCAGGTGTGTATGTGAACCTGGGCAGTTGAGTGAAGGTGTGTATTTGTGAACCTGGGCAGTTGTGTGTGTGCGTGTGTGTGTGAACCTGGGCAGGTGTGTGTGTGAACCTGGGCAGGTGTGTGTGGACCTGTACCCAGGCTCCCCCCAGCTGTAGTGTCTCCGGATGCCCATCCGTCCCCCTGCTGAAAGCTGCAGTGAAGGTGATAAGGAGGTCTGCTCGGGGTTTAGACAGGAGCTGAGATGCCCAGGGGACTTGACTGACTGATCACGTACACTCGAACAGACACTCTGAGGATTCCAGAACAGGTCTTCTGTCTGGGTTCCTGTTCTTGTACGTCAAGCAGGAGCCGACTCCAGTGGAGTTGGAGAGTGAGGTTGTTTGAAAGAGTTGTCTTTGGATAGGATTATCTTTTACATTGTTTTGTCTTTGGAAAAGTGTTGTCTAAAAGGAATGTTAGGGTGTACTAACCTTAGAGTGTTGTCTTTTATGCAATAGTGTTGTCCTTTTATACAATAGTGTTGTCCTTTTATACAATAGTGTTGTGATTAAAAGATTGTCCTTAGATGGTACTCTTATAAAACAATGTTGTACTGGGGGAGTAGTATCCTAGTAGTAGTAGTAGTAGTAGTAGTAGTATCCTTGGGTAGCGTTGTCGTGACAGATTATTGTCCTGAGATGATGTTTTCTTTAGAGTTTAAAGAGTTCTGTGTAAACTATCCAGTAATGAAAACGGTGGGTAATGACATTTCAAATTGAGTCCAGCTCTTATTCTGCTTTCTGAGCAGACACTTTTCTATTGATAATTCATACTTAATACGTTGATGCGATGCATACACACACAGTGTCTCAACGGTAGGCAGTAGATTTTGGAAACAAACTGCCCCTGTGGATAATCCTTCAACCACAACGGTACAAAGACTCATCTGTGTTTTGTAAAGTTGTAATTTGTTAAAGGTTGCGCTAAACCATAACCGAAGTGTCATAAAATATCCTACTTAATTATTTTTGTTTCATGGCTACTAATGTTTCAAGACAGCTATTGTTTTCCAATATAGATGACGTTTCTCTTTGCCCGTTTAAATCTCAATATTAATTTAGTCTACAGTGCTCTTTAAGATGGAGTAGTGCTGGAATATTCTGTATTCAGTTTTCATTTGGAAGTCTCGACTAGATATCTTTCATGTGTGCGTCCTTAGAGAGTGTTTGAACGAATAATGCTGGTAATGCACCCTCCATCTGGAGCCTGGTGCTGTTAGTCTTGTTGCTGATGGTGTCAGCCTCAATATGCCTCAGTGAGAGCTCTGATGGTTAGGGGTTTCTCTCTGTCTCTCTCTGTCTCTGTCTCTGTCTCTGTCTCTCTCTCTCTCTCTCTCTCTCTCTCTCTCTCTCTCTCTCTCTCTCTCCCCTGGTGCCTTGCTCTCTCGCCCTCTTTTCTCTTCTCTCTCTCTCTCTCTCTCTCTCTCTCTCTCTCTCTCTCCCCTGGTGCCTTGCTCTCTTGTCCTCTTTCTCTGCCTCTCTCCCCCCTCTCTCTCTGTGAAGGTCTGGATCTGCTGTATCAGCCCGAGGTGGTGAGGCTGTATCTGTCCCTCCTCACCCGCAGTCAGAACCACAACACCCTGGAGGCCGCAGCAGGAGCGCTGCAGAACCTCGCGGCGGGACACTGGGCCGTGAGTGCCGGGCTCTGGGGGGCTGGATCGTTGGAGTGTGGGGGGGAATGGGCGTGTGTGTGTGTGGGGGGGAGGGGGGGGGGAATGGGCGTGTGTATGTGGAGGGGAATGGGCGTGTGTGTGGAGGGAGTGGGGGGGGGGGGGGGGGGGGGAGTGTGTGTGTGTTGGAGGGAGTGGGGTGGAATGGGTGTGTGTGGAGGGGAATAGTGTGTGGAGAGGGTGAGGAGGAGGCTTTGGTGTTCGTGTGGGGGAGGGGGTTTGGTGTGTATGTAGAAGGTGTGTGTGTGTGTATATGCTGTGTGTGTCTGTGTTTGAGTCTGGGGGAAGAGAGGGCTGGTGTATACTATGTATGTGTGTGTCTGTATGCAAAGTGTTCGTTGTGTGTGTGCTTTAGTATTTTGTCTGTCTCTCCATCTGTGCTCCCAGTGGTCCAGCTACATCCGAGCCACAGTCAGGAAGGAGAAGGGACTCCCAGTCCTGGTGGAACTTCTGCGTTCGGATGCTGACAAGGTAGTCCGTGCTGTGGCCATAGCTCTCCGCAACCTGGCCATCGATCGCCGCAACAAAGACCTCATAGGTAAGACATACGGAAAAATCTCAGTTCAAACATTTCCATCCGAACGTTACAGTTTATTCATTCAGCAGACGCTTTGAGCGTGAAGCACGGATAGTGCCTATAGAAAGGATTTTATTGTCAGTAAATAATTCCACAGTGCAACAAGAACATCTAAATTCCTTAAATACAGTGCATCAAGATCATTTACTTTAACACAGGGCAGCAACAGCATCTTAATTTCAGTAGCTAGCTAACCAAGGCACAGTCAACAAAAATTGTAACTACGGTATCAGTTTAAACCACAGATCCTCGTACACAGACGGTGTCTTTCTCGTTTGTTCCCAGGGGGCTATGCAATGAGGGACCTGGTTAGCAACCTGCCCTGTGGCCAGCAGGGGCCAGCCAAAAATCTAGAGGGGGATACTGTGGTGGCTGTTTTGAATACCATCCATGAGATCATCACAGACAGCCTTGAGAACACCAGAGGGCTCATTCAAGGACACGCCATCCAGAAACTTATTGCAATCAACAAGACCAGGTACACTTGAAGCACACTTGCATTGCATTTGTATTCGTGTATCTGAGACCTTTATCTAAAACTGAGTATGAGTAGTGTATTTATAAAGCACAGTAGAAGATCTAGGATCAGAAGAGCATGGTTCTGACAGTTTTTCGGGAGTCGAGGAGTTGTCCTTGGTTACACGTGTGCGGGGGTCGAGGTAATAAGGTTTTGGTAATCTTGGAAAGAAGTCAATCGAGTACCATGCTGCTCTTGTCTCGCATGTCCTCGGGCGTGGCCGGTCTGTCAGCCAATCAGTGCGTGAGACGAAGGCCGCCTCTCACGTGTTGCAGACCGTGTGGGCCTACAAGGACCTGAGGAACAATCTGTTCAAAGCTGGCTGGAACAAGAGCCACTTCAAGGTAGTCTTCATTATTTAATTACTGACTAAATGCACTTTTTAAATATGTTTTTTTTGTTGTAATTTAGCGGACCCTTTTACCCAAGTATACTTACCAGTTATACATGTATAGCAGACATTTATCCAAAGCAATATTTTGATCTGTAATGAAATGCTCTACTGCACCACTGAACCCACCTTTCATGCTTTATACGTAGAAATAGAGTTTATAGAAGTAACAGCAAAAAAAATCCAGGATCGGAAGTGCAAAGTTAGTCTATTTTACCAGGCTTGGTGCAATAATAACGTTGCAACAAACAACTTACACAGCAAGATTACACAGTCCAGTGTCATGAGTGCATCGTCTTGTTTTGTGTTCTCTGTGTGGTAGAGGATTCGGAGCAGCATAGCATGCGTGTTTATATGTGCCTTTTCCTCATCACTCAGCCAACGACAACTGGAGTGACGAAAAAAAACAAGAATACAAAGCAGGGCTACGATGACATCACCCTGCCCCTCATGGAAAGAAATCAAGGTCAGCAAAACATGGCTGTGCTGAAGTGGATGTTTTCCTATGCAGTTCTTTTTCAAAGGTCTCTGTTGCTGCCGAATCTCATTCATCCAGCCAGGAGTGATTCTGTGGAACAGACACAGCTGGTTAAATACGTGATAGTTGAGAGACTTATTTCTCTCTCTTTTTCATCTGTCTTTCTCTATCTTCTTTCTTTCCACCTCCTTGTTGTTGTATTCTTCTCTGGGTGTTTGTGTGATGTTTACCCGGCTCCTGAACAATGCCTTTCCACCCACAGAAGGATACTCTGTGTCAGAGCAGGCTGACAGAGTGGCCGAGGGACCTGGCCACGTGTTGGAGAGAGAGGCGTTCCAGGTAGGGAGTTCTGCTTGTGAACGAGGCTACCTTCTCACTGATCGCCTTGATCTTGTACCCAATTTTGTTTTTCAATAAACATAAATATTTATTTTAATACTGCAGATGTATGTAATGATGACATTTTAGTAATGTAGTAGTTAATTAAATTAAATCCTGGAGGAGGTGCAAGGTTTATTAAATTGGGGCAAAAGCTATTAACCATACTTGTTATCATAGGTCGGATACTCGTTTGTACAACAACAACTAACGTTATATTTGTGTTCTGTCAGACGATTCCTGAGAGGAAGCACTTTATCAGAGCTGTGAGACCTTCGGTGGGTCTCGTGGACCGCAAACCCCCTCCTCTCGACTCCTGGGTGTGAAAACTGCTGGGTGGGCTGTAGTGCAGGTACACTCCCAGTTTCACCTGAGACAGTACATCCACCTGAGGGTATTTCAGGTGGGGTTTTAGCTCCAGATGTGCCAAGATGAGATGCGGGTGTGGGATGTGCTGTGAAACTGTGTAAATATGTACTGTTGACATGGGGGGACGGGGAAATGTTTGGTTGTTTCTCATAAATCTTTCCTTTTCTTTGCAGGAAACATTATATTGCAGATGCATATAGACGATGACAGACATTGGTAGAAGCCATTGGTGATGTGGATCATTTTACAATTAGGAAGAAAGATGGATCCTAGGCAATAGAAGCCTATTCCTCAACAGATCTGAATAGTGTGTATATTTGGTCCTATATTTCATGTCAGTGTCATCAAAAAAATCAAGGAGAATTAATACTACATTTTCTACACATGTTGTATAATAGTCCAGTAGGATAAGTGGAATTATCCAGCAAAATATTCAGAATTCAAAATGCATTACAGAATCTATGCGATTAGAATTAGTCAAACTCACATCAACACGACTTTGAAGTTACAGTGGAGACTACTTTTTAGAATTTCCTGACCACCCTTTGACTCTAGTGATATACACTATGTTGGTTCATTTTCCTCAAGTTGTGCAGAATTTCCTTATTTATTAATTGAAAGGCCAGTTAAAATGAGATTGTAAATGTGTAATAAGATTGTTAATATTCTAAATGAAGGCATTTATATTGTAATATTCATTGTAATACTCATGTTATTTATTAGCAATTGTGGATGTTGTTACCTTGTACCCAGAAAACGGAATGGATACCTTAACATCAAAATACTAGTGTCATTTTAACAGAAGCTGAAATTCAAGATTTTTGCTTAGTGTTTGTTCTTGCATCGCAATGTTGAATGGAAATGGAAGTGAATAAAAATCGATAATTTCTATATTTTGTATGTATTTTATTGATGTAAAAAAAGTTGTATTCCATAAAAAGGTTAGTGGTTTTTTAGGCACTTTTGACAGTTGTTTAGGCACTGGACAGCTCCACTCCATCTGTGTAATAAGATTAGTCCTTGAACTCTCGAGCGCATATAGAAGTGCATTTTTCAAAAGGAATTGAACGTTTTTTGTGCACGCTTGCTATAATCTGTGCAGTACCATATTTAGCTTCGGGCTGGTTGAAGGGTCTGCTACATTCTGTTTGCAAACATGAAGCTAAATGATTCTCAGCTACTGAGAGGGAAAAGGTTGGCGAGTTAACTAGCTGTAGCGAGGTCATGTTCTTTTAGTGACTTTGCCATCACTTTAGACGGGCTAGCCTATTGTACTGTAGCGTTAGAGCTAGCTAGTTTTAATTAGCCTACTGTAAGTAGACCAATTTGTAGCTAGGTAAATTACACCACAGCTATTAGACTTAATACTCGTACAGTATTAGCAGTTTAAAGTGCAGTTGCGTTACTTCATATTTTTCCTGTTTATTTTTCCCTGTATTGTGAAGTAGAGTTCAAAAGAAGGGAGACAATTTGAGACCGAGTACGCGTTTAGCAGGTGAGGATACAGTACATTACAGTTATGGTCAAGTCAATGAAGGGACATTTATTCGAATGAAACATCTTAGAAATAGAAACAAATATAAAACATAAAAATGCTATCCTGACTGATCACCTAGAGTTGACCAACTCACCTCACCAGACCTTTGAGCTAATACAAAAGTCGGCTGACAATCATGTGGCTGAATAAATAAATAAATGATATAGTAGCCTAATAACTAGCCTGATAATCTTGACCTTTATTCTTCAGCTGCTCAGTTGTGTAGTGATACAGGAGAGGGGCAGTCAGCATCTCCTCTGCCCAGCCGTCACCCCCCGTCAGGCCCTAGTCCTTCTGGATGGTGTACTTTGCGTCTACACCCTGATCTCTCAGCTAATGCCAAGATTGCCATGGCTCAGTTCCCTGGCTGGAAAGGAGAGCCTTATCCCAAACCGCTGGTCAGATACACAAGAGCCCTGCCCATTGGAAGGATATCCACCGCCGGCCCACAACCACGGCTCAATCCCAGGAGACCCATACCTATCTCTAGCACCAGGACTGTCAAGTTCTCCCACCCAGAAAAGACCCAGCGTCTGATTCCGGCAATTACAAGGCAGAGAATCCCTCCCAGGGTTCAGGCAGGAGGCCAGCAGGTCAGGCCGGTCACACCCAGACCACCCACACGCAGGCTGGGTCACTCTCTGGGCCGAAGGCGTAACGCCTCCCTCACCGAGGCTCAGCTGGCTGGACGGGGGGATGGTGTGTCCCTGTTTTGCGCTGTCCGAGAGCAGTTGCTGCTCACCTCCAGCTCTGAGTCCTCTCCCTCCCCTCGCTCATCCCCCTCCTCTCCTCCGCATCGATGCAGGCGCACCCGCCCGGCCTACCTCACTCGCCGCTACGTGACCCAGATGAAGTTGTACCAGGCGCTGAGTAATGAGAAGAAGAAGAAGAAGAGCCAGGTATGAAAAAAATAAGACAAACTAAACTGAAACACAAATACAAACATTACAAGAGATATGAAACTAAATACGATCGGCAATTTAGACTTACCCATAGGCTCTCCGGGTTATATTTATATTAATACAAAACATAAGCTGTTGTCGAATTTTTATCATGCAGTGCTTTGCTTTCCTGACACAATAATACCATGATAAAACATATTTTTTCTTTTAATTTCCCAGCGGACTTTAGAGGGGAATTCGTTTCGAAAAGGTAGGATGGAATTAATGACCATGTAACGCATTAGCCGTACACTCCGTACACAATTTTTTTTCAATGAATACATAATCTCCTACCGACAGCTAAACAATAGGGTCTACAGATAATGACTATAGCGGTCAGATTATGTTAATAACAGTAAACACTACAGGAGAAAAGGACGGTGGAAACTAATAATAATAATTAGGTCCTTTTGTCCTCCTTCTGAGTAGGAGCTGCCTCCTGTCGTCATGTGAAGCCTCCTCTGTGTGGAGGAGAGTCCTCCCACAGCCTCTACAAAGTCAGCAAGAGGAAGCGAAGCCCCCAGTCTGAACAACAACCCTCGCAGCCACCCTCACGGCTGGCGAGGAGATCCAGGACCCGCCCGTGGCGTCGCCAGTTCGACAGCAGCGCCTCCGACTCCCCGTCGTCCGACAGCAGCAGCCCCGTCCTGGAAGACTGTGGCCAGTCGCCCCGCTGCTCGGCAGCTCCAGACACACCCGACTGCCCCGGCCTTTGCTCGAGCACGCCGCGTAAGGCCCCCGTGGCCTCCCAGTCGCCCTCCAGCACTCTCTCTGGTGCCACCACACCTTACGACACCTCAATGATCGATCAGTCGTTCTCCAGTACTCCCTCCAGCGCCCCCACCACACTGCTCTACCCCCATTCCTTCACCTCCAGTGCCCCTGGTACCCCACTACGCAGTCAGATACTGCTCTCCAGTGCCCCTGGCACCCCACTGTGCACCCCATTATTTTCCCGCAGTGCCCCTACCATGCCCCTCCCCCCTAAAGCAGAGCAACAGAGCTCTCCAAAGCGGTCTGTGTCTCACTCCAAGAACAGGATACTCACAAATATGGTGGGGGACCCAGGCTCATGTTCAGCCAAAGAGTCCAGCCCCAAAATGAGAAACCCAGAGTCAAGATGGAGAGACAGGAGTCCCACTGGCAAGGCGTTTGGAGATCCCCACACGAGTCCTGCAACGGAGACTTTGAAAGTTCCTGAGAAGAAGGAGAAGACCAGGCAGAGAAAGGAGCACTGTAAGCCAAGAACGCTTCCGAAAGCCGGTGGAACGAAACAACCAGCAGACCTCCAGCTGAAACGTCTCAAAGCCCCACCTGAACCTCCCTCACCCGGCCGGAGCAGCCTTTCAGACTGCCAGCTGTCTCCGCCTTTCTTCTTCTTCTGCCGCGAGGACATTCCGCGCAGCCCGAGAGGCCCCGCCCACAACGCCAGCAGGAAGTCCTCATGCAAGCCTCCCTCAACATCCTCAACCTCTTATTCCCCGAAAACAACGGAAACAGCTGACAGACATCTAAAAGCCAAGACTTCGGTGTCAGTCCCTACAACACCCACATCGGCAAAGTATTTCTCTCTGCCGGCGTGTCTGTTCAAGAGGCCTCCTACACCCTGGAGTTTTGGCAGCTGGGAGACTGGCTCTCCAGCCTTTCATCACTCTCCACCTCCCCGAAATCCCAAATCTCCCGACACAGGCGTCGGCCAGCGAACCAGGAAGATCCCCTCCACTGGGTACGACCTGACGACAGCTTCCACCGCCACGCCCTGGGTGCCGAAAACGGAAGAGGATTTGGGGAACGCTGTGGGACGATCCCCGTCCGTCTCCAGAGGCGTGGCGAGGAGGCGCCCGCCTCCCGCCTCAGGCCCGCCTCCCGCCTCCTCAGGCCCGCCTCCTGCCTCAGGCCCGCCTCCTGCCTCAGGCCCGCCTCCTGCCTCAGGCCCGCCTCCCGCCTCAGGCCCGCCTCCCGCCTCAGGCTTTCACAGCCACATATCTGTGTGGAGCCGATACTTAAGCCCAAGAGTTAAAACTGATGCGGATAAACAGGAATTATCCTGGACCCCACTCAACAGTTGCCCTGTTTGCCCATTCCAGCGTCCCAGTTCAGCCACCTCCTCCAGTAAACAGAGAGACTCCAGCATGACCTCACAGGGGAGGACGAAGCACTCTTATCAGAAACCTGACACGCCGAGACCAAAAAGTTGCCCTTCGAAGACCCAACCCTCCGGGACTCCTCTCCGCCTTCGTCCCTCAAACCCCAGCAAGAGCGAGAGGAAGTCCGCCGCGACCTCCACGTCCGGCCCTGACCCCCGTGCGAGGCCGGAGACCTGCCGTTCTCCCCCCTCTTCCCCCTCTGAGTTGCTGCTTGAGAAGGCCTATCTTAGCAGCTCTGCCCCTGTGAGGCCTGGATCCGGGGGACCTCCACGCAAGCATGAAGAGAGGGCCTCGCTTCCAAAGACGGAGCTGGATCCTGAAAAGGGCTTCAGAGGTTACAAGAAAGCCAATGCATCTAAGGGACAGGTGCTCTTTAAAGCCCCGTTTCCATGTGCACCCAGCCACAAACTCTCTGCCTGTCAGAGGTGCCCACCAGACGCGGTGCCCGCTCAAAGGTCCCCACTTAGCAGGCATGACACCCAACGACACTTCAAAAACACCAAAGCCACCCGGTCGCCTTCAACTCAGCCGAGATGTAAGTTGCCAGCGCCTGTGTTCCATTGCCATTTACATTTGTATATTGTGTGTGTGTGTGTGTGTGTGAGGGGATCAGTCACAATTTATTCTGAACCGTCTGGTTGCAGTGGAAGAATCCGGCGACCCTCTGCCCCTCCAACCCCCCTCCTCCTCCCCTCCTCTGGCGTCCCCATGCCTGTCCCCAACCCCCAGCAGCCCAGACCTCATCCACGCCATCGTGGGCGCCATCAGCCTACTCCTGGGTCTGTCCTCCATCTCCTACCCCCAGCTCTACCCTGCCCCTGCCGTTCAGGGCTCCCCTGCTACACCCCCCACAGCGGAGCTCCTTCCGCCCTCCTCTGACCTGGACCCCGCTCCCAGAACCTCCACCACAACAGCAGGCCCAGCCCGGAGCCAGTCTGACCCAGGGCTGAGCTGCAGATCATCAGACACACCGCCTTCCCACACACAGCAGGTGACATGACAACTACATGATCATGAACACTATATGCTACCATAACACTGTATATCTTTAGAAATATAGATTCTCATACATTCTAATACGGTGTGTATATATATATAAAATATGTTATCTTACTTGTACAGTAACGGTAAAATCTATGACTTAATGAGTTAGATATTTGAATGCATGCACTCTCCACTTCTACCAGAGAGCAGGTCAGAAGATAAGTGCACCGCCACAGAAGAAAACAGCACAGTAAGTACAGACCTTTTAGTCACATTGATCAAACTAAGTGTGTCGTGTTGAAATTCAGCCTGGCAACGCCGTATTCCTGAGTGAACAGAACACATAGATCGACTGTATAGTCCTTTTTCAAGGACATGTGTTGCTTACATCTGATCCTTAGCTTAGATTACATAAGGTACAATATGCACACATGACTCCTAAGTACAGTACACACTAACGTAATTGATGTGGATGGTTTAGCAGAGAACATTTGAATCTCAGAGGTTCCCATGGCAATTACATATACTGTACATCTGGTGTTGACGATCCAACAGTCTATTCTAGTAATGAGCTCAACCTGGTTAGGCTGTAAAGAAAAGTGAACATTGTGTGTAAGTAACCCCTGTTTTGGATGTGCTGTTGTTGTGATGCCAGGTGACACGACATGTGGAGGAGGGAATAGTTCTCAGTGGCAGTAGATGGGGAGAGGAGGTCGGTGGTCAGAACAGGGCAGTGTGAGCCAGGCTGAGGAACTAACCAACAGTCAGTGTTTAAATCAGTAGGGATTCACCCACCACTGTGCATCCGTGTACCTAAGAAGCCTAGAACTGATTCACTCTGGTCCTGTGCCAAAGCACGGCCGGTAGATATCCTTAACGAATACCTGATGAGAAGAACACAAGATTCCAATATTTATGTTTGACGGGGCGCTGCAGTTTCTTGCTTCTCTGTGCTCTTACAGTCCAACTCGTCCTGATCCTACGACCCCGCCCTCACTTCGCCTCGGTCGTCTGTCGAGAGGGACCCTGGTTAAAGCCGCACCACTGGGATGTAAACAAACTACGCAGAATGATCTGTTCCTCCATCCAACAGGGAAACGATTCTCCCATTAACCAAACAGGAGGGCTTCATTATGACCACATCAAACCACAAGGGGGCGCTGTCACGCCTAGGAAATACAGCCTTGGACGTTGAGTCTTGGAGGTGGTTGTTTATAGAGCAGAAGATACATTTTATCTAAGTATATTATTCAAGAAATATTGAAGTTTTAATTGATTAAAAGAAATCCTACAGTCTAAATAACACCAGTGTACACTGTATGAATATTCAGTATTGACACTGAGCCATGCATTGTGGGTGTTTGTCTTTCACTGCATGGTTATTATGTTGGCATAGTCTTATGATCTTTGCTGTAGAAAAAATCTCAATAACATACCACAAGCAATAACACAGGTCTCTTGACGTGAATAAGTATTCATGTTTTTTTTTATTCATTCATGGTCATACTATTGAAAAGCATGTAACCTATGTGGATTCCACATCGCAAACTACATTATGGAAACTATCGTTAAGTTTTGAGACCCTCTTTGTGTGTGTTTTGTGAACCACAAAACGGGGTCTACTGAAGTAGCCATCTCTCCTAAACTTTAAGAGAAACAGCTGGATCCGTGCTGGGTGGCCTGGTGACGTTGCAGACCATCTGAATGTCGTTAAAAAACATTCTGAGATAGGGTTAGGTAGAATGCTGTGAACGGATGACATTTGTTTTCGGAATATGTTTGTTGAATTGACGAAATTATCCCAGAACGCAGGAATGAAAGCCTGAAGGTCGAAAATTCAACTGCAACGAAAAGGTGTCGAGATACAGATATCAGTTTAGGAATGTACTGATTAATTTAATATTTCATCATGAGATAATTGACTTCTTCACAGAATAGCCTCGAGGACAAGACTGACCAAATGATTACTTAATTAAAGTAATTTTGTAATTAAAGCCTAGGTTTCTCCCATGTAGGTTATTATATAGGCTAGTCGGTGTTTTTAAGGCTATCTGTTTATATGTAGTATGGAGTACTTCACTGCTCCAGTCTTGTGTGTTTTGAACACCTCTGTACAATAGGGTACAGCCTGCCTCTCCCAATTGAGCTACCAGCTATTCACTGAGCTATTCACGCTCCTAGGTCTGTAGCGCTGCAGAGCGGTACGAGGACACGACGCTAATGGTTGCGCGTGCACTTATAAAAGCCGCTCACGTAACCTTCGCTCAGTTGGCAAGATGGCATTCTAACTGCTGGATTTGTTTCATAAGCGCGGGCAAAGTTTAATAAAGTTTGACCGACCGTTGTTTCAGGCGAGCTTCTTTTCTCCTGATTTAACTGTACAAAAAGAACATCTAACCGAGCCACTATCAGGTAGGCAACATTTGACCATTTCGATTTTCAGTGGTAGGCTAATTCCATTTAATAACGGTGTGCATTGCCTAGTATGTTCGTCTGAAACCACGTTGAGATTAAACAAACAATACGTACATTTATTACTGATAAAAAAAGAAGATTTAAAACAATTATTGTGGGTGTGTAGTTTTAATATAGCCTACTATTAAATTGGCTGTTTCTCAGAGAAAAAAGCCAAAATTGTGGACTGTTAGTACGTGAATGGAAACCCAAAAGCTGATTCGATTCAGTTTTATCGATTTCACTCTCATTCACCATCTTCTAAATAAAGTTTATTAGAGATGTTTAGGATTTGACCTGTGATAGTAGGATACATGAGCACGATCATTGAAAGTATATAAACAGTAACAATGTAGTATCCAAAATGTTATTATATCCTTTGCATAATTATATGATTTTTACGTGTTGTTGTTAAATATTGCATACTGAACAGTATAGGCTATGGATACCTTGTCTGCAAGCAGCTGCACTGTTGTACTGTAGCCTTCAAAATAATTTTGGGACGCACACTCCAATCATGTTGACGTTTTATTCTGTGTTTTTGTTGCATGCCATGTAGCTTGATGGTCAATTTTGCACAGCCTTGTTTGGCATGATTGGGAATTTGAAAACGTTTGTACATTTTTTCTTTAACTGCACGTTTAGACAGATTGTCAACAATTTTTTTTCTGTTTACTATGAGGATATAAGTGCTCATCAGGCCACACATTTCAGACGAGGCGATCAATTCAGAAAACACAGTTGCATTAAGCGTGAAATTGTTATTATTTATTTGCAATTATTATCTATTCAAATGACATCGCATGTATCAAAAAGTGTGAAGATCGTTAAACCATTCATCATATTTAAACTGCATGTTATTTATTGGCAGTTCTTGGTGTGCTTCGGTATAGATATGAACATGAGCAATCTTGAATCAATCAGTTGCTCAGATACCTAGATTTGAGGTCATTGGAATACCTATACTTCCTCTCCACTTCACTAGATTTCTATTTGAGGAACACACCCCCCTAAATACCATCTGTATTTTCAGCATCAACTGAACTGTGTACACATTCCACTTTGAAGTTAGCTCCACATGAAGTGATGTGGAAATATCAGTTTGTGCGTTGATTATCTATACATACTGCAAATGCACCCTTACCTTCACATGTAGATATGGAAGATAATTGTGTACTGTGTTCATTTAGCAAATGCTTCATCCAAAGCAATTTACATGGGTGGGGGGTTGGAATTTGAGTCTAAAACATCTTGATTTGTGTTTAAATGTTCTAACCACTAAGCCTCAAAGCTCCCAATGGGGTGGGGTGTACTTTTTTTTTTTAAAGCAGAGTTCATGATGGAAGACCTGTGGCAACTGACCACTGTTTATACGACCTCTGACCTCTACCCCGTGAACCTCACCGGCCTTAGTAATCTGGAGAACTCCACAAGCTCCAGCTGGATCCCCGGCATCAAGTTCTCCCCTTACTACCAACACTCAGTAGCTGTGGCGATCATGTTCACCCTGGCCTACATGTTTATCTTCCTCCTGTGCATGGTGGGAAACGGGCTGGTGTGTCTGATGGTGGTGAAGAACCGCCACATGCGGACCGTCACCAACATCTTCATCCTCAACCTGGCGATCAGCGACCTGCTAGTGGGAATTTTCTGCATCCCAACCACGCTGGTGGACAACCTCATCACAGGTGAGGCTCCAGGTCTACCTCATCACAGGTGAGGCTCCAGGTTAACCTCATCACAGGTGAGGCTCAGAGTCTACCTCATCACAGGTGAGGCTCAGGGTCAACATCATCACAGGTGAGGCTTCAGGTCAACCTCATCACAGGTGAGGCTCAGGGTCTACCTCATCACAGGTGAGGCTCAGGGTCAACATCATCACAGGTGAGGCTTCAGGTCAACATCATCACAGGTGAGGCTCAGGGTCTACCTCATCACAGGTGAGGCTCAGGGTCAACCTCATCACAGGTGAGGCTCAGGGTCAACCTCATCACAGGTGAGGCTCCAGGTCAACCTCATCACAGATGAGGCTCACAGTCAACTTCATCACAGGTGAGGCTCAGGGTCAACCTCATCACAGGTGAGGCTCAGGGTCAACCTCATCACAGGTGGGGCTTACAGTCAGGGTGCTGGTTTAGCCTTGTGTGACGCGCAGAAGTACTTTGAATGGTATTATTCCTTCATTATTGTTGTTGTGTCTCACTAAATGCTCTCCGTTTGCTAGCTTGGCTGACATCTGGAGATGACTTGTTGCCCGGGCTTGTGTGGATGAGAAGAGAGAACTTCCTGACCATTTGTGGACTGTGTGACTCATGGGTTTACTGTGGATCTGAGGGGGGTAGACGCTTGTTTGAACAAAAACATAGGGCTTAGTCCTGCTAGAGAACATTATCCTCATAGCTGTCACTGTTTGTGTTTCTCATCCATGTTTTTCTTTCAAATCTTCGGTCACCAGACAAAACAAAAGCTTTGATAATCATCTTTGACAAAATGAAAAATGTATCTTCTGTGATCTGAATAAAGGCGTTGGCAGAAGCTTTTTTTAAATATGAGAAGAAACTTCAAAATCACATCAAATACAAGTCAGTAACATCACAAATCTCCATGTCCCATACAGGGGTTAAGTTGAGCTACTCTATAGCTTTATTGAAACGTAAATAAACAACTGCGCTGTACTGCACCGCAGATTTCCCTGACCTTAATCAGTCAACTAAGTCCACAGCTGTAATATTGAATCCGTAACAGAAGTCGCTATTGTTGATAAATAAAATATCATGGCTGTTGTTACCGCAGACTCAAACCGATTATACCATTAATTAGTTGAGATGTTGTGTTCATTTTTATGTAATGAATATTGGCAGCTGAATCATTGTTATTTAATTCCAGTTTCATTTACAATTAACTTCATGAAACTGCTAGTGTCAAACTCTATTTTAGATCTTCTTTCTAGTCAACACTTTTAAGGAATTGTGACAGAGTACATTTAATCTGTAAGGGCTATGGACATTGGTAAACTGTTAACTTCTAAAAATCGATGCAACTGTGCTTCCAACTGTTGAAAGTTCTAGAATATGACTGAATTTACATTTAGTCATTTAGCAGAAGCTCTTATCCAGAGCTGCTGAATACTGCTAGAAACACTTATACTTCCAAACCTTGATTTTGTGCTTTACTTTCTCAATGCTGCTTTGGATAACAGCGTGTCTGGAATATATTGTCAAATGTCTGTTGCAATATTTGTCTCACAGGTTGGCCCTTCAGCAATGCAGTTTGCAAGCTGAGTGGTCTGGTGCAGGGAATATCTGTATGCGCATCTGTCTTTACCCTGGTGGCCATTGCCATACACAGGTAAGTCAGTTAGGTGTCGCTGGAACATTCGTGCCGTTTCACCCGAGATGAAAATGAAATGATGTTGTTTTCGACAATGCCCCCAGAGTTCAGGGTGTCGTGAACTGTATGAAGTACTGTGGTAAAAACATCTGAATGAAGGTTGAAAGATTCTGATCAATACTTCTCCGGTATTTCCTTGGCAGGTTCCGTTGTATTGTTTACCCTGTCAAGCCCAAGCTAACACTGTTTGTTGCTAAGGCAACTATAGGTTTAGTGTGGGCTTTGGCATTGGTGATAATGGTGCCTTCAGTTGTTATGCTGACGGCAGAGAGAGAAGAAGGCCACTTTGTCGTCTCCGTTGACAACCAGACCCTCCCTCTGTATTCGTGCTACGAGACGTGGCCAGATCCGGAGATGAGGAAGGCCTACACCGTGGTGCTCTTCACTCACATCTACCTGGTCCCTCTGGCCCTCATCATGATCATGTACAGCTGCATCGGAGCCAAGCTCTACTCCACAGCCGTCATGTCCAGCTTGGAGACTCCCGATGGTGTGCGAGTAGGCAAGCCTCCCATCTCACTGCGGAAAGTAAAGGTCATTAAGATGCTAATATTGGTGGCTCTGCTTTTCACGCTGTCTTGGCTTCCCCTGTGGACCCTCATGCTGATCACAGACTACGCCAGGCCCGAAGGAGCCCAGCTCGAACTCCTGACGGGCTACATCTTTCCCTTCTCCCATTGGCTGGCTTTCTCCAACTCCAGCGTCAATCCCATCATCTACGGCTACTTTAATGAGAATTTCAAGAGGGGCTTCCAGGCGGCTTGTCGCCCTGGCTGCTGCTGCGACATGGTCCCGCAGGAGCGCTCCGCCCGCCACAATCTCCCCCGCAGCAAGACGCAGACTCAGACCCAGCGGGACACGGCCCAGAGCGCCAACCCCCTGATCCTTGGCGTGAGGAACCGTATCTACACGGGCAGCGACCCAACCGGCTGCGTGTGCCTGGAGATGGAGCAGAAGAGAGAGGAGGGGAGCATGGAGGCAGAGGGCTCGGGGGCGGAGGGCACCAATGGTGGGCTGGCGATGAAGAGGAGTCCCTGTGTTGACGATGGAGATCGGGTGTCTGCTGTGGGGGCCGTTGTGTGTCGAGCATGGGAGCTCTGAGGACACGGGGGTGCGAGAGATGGGAGACTATGGGATGCTCCGTCTCTTGAGTCCTCCTAGTGAGGGATGATTGTCTGGGACGGGGGCTGTTTCTGAGGATGCTCCGAGTACCTCGGAGAATACTTGGCTGAGAATTGTGGCTTTCAAGTGTCCAAGCCTGAAGATGTATAAATGATGTATGAAGGGAATTTTGTTATTTGTTTACGTAAAGCAGAACTTCCTAAATTAAATTCAGGGAGATTAGAAATTAATGTATTTGATAAATACAAGTATGTTGAATCCTCGACTTGACGACCATAATATGGATATTTGCATTATAAAGAAATGCCACTTGATGTTTACATGCACTTAGTAAAATCTTACAGTGCTGTCTTGTTTTTAGCTTTGTGAAATTAATTGATATGTGTTGTTCCTTTCTGTGTCATATCAAGGATTGGACAATGTTATTACGGTTGTATTAAGTGTCAGTAGTTGACGTTGCTGTAAATAGACTGTTTCATTAAAAAAAAATTGTATGTGCAAAGTCTCTAAACAGTGGAGAATGATAGATTAAACAATATCATTTGTGAATGACGTGGGTTATTTATTGCTGTCCTCTTTTTGGAATTGAAATTCACCTCATTTCTTTATGTCCTCCCTATACCAATCAGGTATTATTTTTTCAATCAGACTTCCTTTCACTTGCAAATCAGACAGACAGCATATTTTCAGCAGGGAATGTTAAAAGTTATTTCTGCATGAGATTACTGGTTAATTTGTTCATTGAACCCAGAGTCGATAGACACCGTGGCCAAGTCCTTTTCAAACACTTGATAAACTGTATTTTTAAGTGACAAAATCATTGGGATGCCAGAGAGAAAAATGTTCACTACTGTAAATCAGAATTAGAATCAGAATCAGAATAGGGATTTATTTGCCAAGAAAGTTTGCACAGACAAGGAATTTGCTTTGGCAGGAAGGTGCATACAATAAACATATAGGAACCTCAAATTTAAATATGTGGACTATCTACAGTAAGGGGTACATAAACTAGCAGTACTAAGTGGAATTAGAATTAAATAAAATATACAATTAAATAAAATACAAGTTGCCATATTTTAAAATATTAAAATACAAAAGATACAAAAGATACAAAAGATACAAATATTACAAAAAATACAAATGCACCCAGTGTACAAATATGTCCTAATTAAGGCTATTTTCATTGCTCTATTACAGAATCTTTTTGAATCAAAAAGACGTTTTCTGATGTCAATTATCTAGCACTGAGTGACGACATTTGCATGCAATTTAAACTGACTCACCCTCAGAGTAGATTATAAATTGCGCGCTGCGCACAGACCATCTCTCCAGCTTCCTGCTCTGCAGGCTGACAGACCCTATTACAACGTAATCACCATAACAACCAGGTGCCTCACAGGCCACAGGCACAACTGATTGGAAAATTGTCCGGAGATGTTTTCTGCCCGTATGTTCAACATTTCAATTATAAAAGGTGAATGCCCAGAAAGGTTCGTTGGTTAAGTTAATGCTGTGTAGCAGCGGACGTATTAGCATGTATACGATTACGATACTGTCCTGTAAACACTGTCTGATGTGATCCTGACAAGCCAGTTTACACAGAATAACTTGTTCATCCAGGTACAGATAATTGTCTGATAGCATGTCACCTCACTGAAACATTCAAGGCTCCATAGACTTCCTGTAATATATTCTCCCTCGGCTCCTGGTAATTAATGATTATTCTGCAGGTGTACGGCACCTGGTGTTCGTTGCAATTCAAGTCACACGTTTTATGGACAGATCCATGCAGGATGTGCATTTTTAACAACTGAATGTTTTTACATTGTTTCAGAGACTTGGAAATTGTGTCGTTCTTTGTGTCTGGCTTTGTTGTTGTGATTTAACATAGATTTGAGATTAGTTTTGTGTCATAGTAAGTTCACTGTCATGTCGAAAGCATTCATTATGGATAAAAACGTCAGCTAAATGACTAAATGTAAATTATGCTCTATCATTCGTCAGTATTTGGCATCTAATGGTTCGATTTGTACTGAATATCCGGTGCCTGTTGAGGACAGATAGCCTATGTTTGTCTCATTGAGAACAATGTGACTATTCAGATGGGTTCTGAGTTTATAAGTAATGTAAACACGTCAGTAACAAAGTCTTTCTAAGGTAAGACCGTAATAGATGTGATCCTGCCCCGTCAGAGGTTCACGGGCCGATGTTCATCACTCACTGTGAATCGAACACGCCACCTCTGGCTTCCCATGCACGACCACTACCAGCTACGCCAAGCCAGCTATTAGTTGATACCGATGGCCTGATTACACACGTGAGGAGTGAGTTTAAACCGATACACACCGGCTACGAGAGGACAGAATTGATAGGAGAAATAGAAAGACGAATGATGCACAGCCAACAGGTGTTTGCACGTACGAAATCCCTGATTTCTTCCAAACTGCTTCTTCTTATGTTCTTGGCTTTTCAAAGACCAAACATTTCTATCACACATAAGATGTACTTAAGCAACATATTGTGTAGTGCAACTTTAATGTCATTGGTTTATGGCATGTCAACACTAAAATGCATAACATAAATTCAATTCCTTTCATTTACATTTTTAGGAGCATTGGAGAACTGCTCATTCAAAATTCCAATTAATGTTCAAAACTAAGTAACTAAAAATGATTATGACCAAGGACAGCCTGGAGTGATTTGATTACAACAATCAACAACAAAATATTAAATAATTTTCAAAAGGACAGTCAGGGAACACATGCCACCCTTTCAATGACATCACAGGAGTGTTCTGGACAAAGTCAACAGACTCCATCATCGAGACAATCACAATAGCTCAAGATTGGACAAATCAAAGTGAGCTGATTATTTGATGATCAAAGAGTCTGCCCCCTGCCATTGAAGCACTTGGAAGGCCTCTTAGGTTGTTTGTTTCGAGTTGTTATTTGTCTATTTTTTGGATGAGCAGCATTCTAGCAGTAGCTTGTTTTGAACGAAAGGAATGGACGTTATTCTCAGGCAGATGACTAAGCTACAATATCGTTGTCGAAAGAAATCTAACTTAATAGGCAACAGTTATTTGCCTAAATAATAAATTCTTCTTACTCCCTGTCTTTCCGTCTGAAATGTCAATAAATTTAAAGATTTTCAGCAGCTCGTTCTTCATTGCTATACACAGTGGAGTGTCATAGTTGTACGACAGTTTCAAGCTAGTCTGTATTGTATAATCCCTGCACTCCCCTCCCCACCAGTGGTTGGATATCAGCAGAGATGCAATTGATATTTCAGTTGATCAACTGAGGCCTATCCATCTAGAATACGGATATTTCTAAGGGCTTCTGCATGAGGGTATGGGCATTTTAATGAAAATGTGTTTGCATCATCCCACAGCCTCCCTCTGCTACTGAAATATCACAACACTCTGGGCGG
Source organism: Hypomesus transpacificus (assembly GCF_021917145.1). Classification (NCBI taxonomy): domain Eukaryota; kingdom Metazoa; phylum Chordata; class Actinopteri; order Osmeriformes; family Osmeridae; genus Hypomesus; species Hypomesus transpacificus. The sequence goes on along the minus strand of NC_061081.1, from coordinate 13,745,389 downwards.
AATTTCCACACAGCAGGAATACCACGGTGGATACGACGACATGTCAATCAATCACGGCTAATTATTCAACAAGCTTCAATATCTGAGCTCTTTTTAGCTTGAAATTATATACAAATGTCAAGTCCAGGTAGGACAAAAGGTTTCTAAAAATAAAGAAATATTTCAGTATCAACCGTGAACACAAATGTACTATGACCTCTTGTGGGGTCCTTGCAGTACTACATTAACTTACTGCCAAATAAATTAAGTATGTAATAATAATAATATAGTGCTTTCATTTAGCAGATGCTTGTATTGAAAGTGTATAGGAGGGAATCTGAACCTGCAACCTCTTGATCTGCCATCAAATGTTACCACTGGGCTATAGCCATCACAGTATTGACAATTTGAACTGATCTAATATATAAAGCCTAACCAGAAGGTAGTTATCATGTGATTATACTTGAACCAACTACTGATGTTGGATGATTTGTTTTCATGTAATTTTGAAGTCAGTATCTTAAATATGGATCAAAGAATGCTCTCTGGCGTTTGGCAAGCGATCCACATGGACACAAACTTTGCATTAAGTTCTCATGTTCTCGGAGGGAAAAACAACATTGACTACAGTATGTAAAACTGCGGTAAACAAATAAGAACGTTTTTTCTGCCCCACTTTTCTCAAACTCACTTCCATATTGAGTGATAAGAGATTAGGGCTGTAGTTTTTGTCGTGATGAACAACAGCCGGCACCCTGAGAAAAGCACGCATGGAAAGCAGATACAACTCGAGAGGGGTTTGTGTTCGTCACCCGCCCCCGGCCCAGAGGGAGGCAGGGGGGGGGGGGGGGGCTAGCGGAGCCTTTGTGACATCTCCAAACATGTCACAGGAGCACATCTGACAACACAGTCCGGCCCTCTGCACCCAATCACAAGCTGCACAAGGACAAAGCAATTTTTCCCCTCAACCCCCTAACGCCGTTAGATAGCAGGGTGCAATTCTCTACAGGTGTTCTCTGCCGTGGAGTCGTTCCTATTTCCATATCTGACATTCTCTTCGGACCTAAATCTGACCTTGAATCAACCATGGCTGCTCAAGTGTCCTGTAGACCTGTGTACAGCTACGCTCTGAGCGTCTTGCTGGTGCTGCTTCCTGGGGCGAGCCAGGCCAGTCCCATCATGGCCCCCCAGGACACTCGTCGCGGGCCTGGGGCGAGAGGGGTTTTGAACACCCCTCTCCTGGAGCAGGAGGGTGACCTGGATGTCCAGGACCTTTTGGGGCAGTTTCTGTCCACGTTTAACCTCACGGAGCTGGGGCCCTGGCCAAAGCCTCGCGCCTCCCGCAAGGAGCCACCAGAATACATGCTGGAGCTGTACAACCGATTTGCCCACGGTCAAACCACAGTGCCCTCAGCCAACATAATACGCAGTTTCAAGAATGAAGGTACAACTTTTTCTTTTGTAACACAAGTTTTTTTGTTGTTGTTAGGAGAAACAACACCAGAAGCTTCGTCATTTATTCATTACGTTGATTGTAAGTACGATAGTTATCATAAAGATATACTTGGATTTTATTTGATCCAAGAAAATTAGTTTTGTATTCAAGAAGGATTGCTCTGCCTGGACATTTCTGCACACAATTATGTTAATGAAATGCAATTAGTTTCCAGAAAAATCTTTTTCTAATAGTTGCATAAATAGGATTATGGTTTAGATTGATAAATAATGAGACAATCTGACAATTTTTTTGTTAGATTCCACCTTCTAACCATTCCTTTTAATCATTCCAAAAGCTTATTTTTTTCTGGAGAGACATGATATGTCAACAAACAAAGAATCTAATTGAAAGTTAGACAAAACAATTAATACAAATTCAATCAAAGCTCATCTTTTAAATCTGTATGTAAATCCTATTCAGACACCTATTGATATTTTAATTCCAGATTCCTCCCCCTACAGTGTGACGTCCATGGGTGTAAGGAGACACCCTCTGCTGTTCAACATCTCCATCCCCCCCCACGAACACATCACCACCGCCCAACTCCGACTCTACACCCTGGTGCAGAGAGACCGCAGACGTTTCGCTGGCCTCGACCGCAAGGTTACGGTGTATAAAATACACAGTGTGGGATTCTGGAGGGCATATGGGGGGGTAGGGAGGAGAGGGAAGGAGGAGGAGATCAGAGAGAAGGAGGAGCTGGCCACCAGGCATGTGCGCGGCGAGGACGAGGCCTGGGTGTCGTTTGATCTGACTCATGCCCTCCGTGCGTGGCGGAAGACAGATTGCACCACCCACAGGCTGGAGGTCCACATCGCCAGCGTGGAGCCTGAGCACAAGGAGACCCCTCAGAAGATCACAGACGAGGTGGAGAACGCGTCGGGCGTGGACACAGACCGGAGCTCCGAGGGGAAACACAAGCCCGTCGTGATCGTGTTCTCGGACGATCAGAGCGTCCGCCAAGACAGACGAGAGACCCAGCAGCTGATGGAACGCGACAACGACCTTCCAGCAAACCTAGACGTCAGCCAGCAGCCACTTAGGGCCGGTGACAACCGGAACGGCGGCATCCCTGACAACGAGGAGCAGGACAAACAAACGTCTCTCGCGCGGCTGCACTCCAACCTTATCTACGACACACCTCCCAGAGTCCGTCGCAATGTCAAGGGCGAGTCCTGCAAGAGGACTCCGCTCCGCGTGGAGTTCAAGGACATTGGATGGGATTCCTGGGTCATCCAGCCCCTGGGCTACGACGCCTACGAGTGTAACGGCGTCTGCAACCCGCCTATGACCTCGGAGGTGTCGCCCACCAAGCATGCCATCGTCCAGACTCTTCTCAGCGTCCGCAGACCACAAATGGCCTCTCGAGCCTGCTGTGTGCCGACAAAGCTGGACCCCATATCACTGCTCTACGAGGACGGTGGAGTGGTCACATACAAGCACAAATATGAGGGCATGGTGGTGGCTGAATGTGGCTGTAGATAGTCCACACACCTGGGCCTACAGCAGACACAGACTGTGGATTCATATGATGACTGAGCAATTGTCAGTTTCACTGTCCAGTTCCACAATAAGGGCCATGTACCACAAACACGTAACTATCCTTGCTTTGTAATTTAACAATCAATAACTAAATATCTGCTGTATCTTATTTAGGGCATGGATCCTTTGTGTGGGCCCCAGAGAACGAAGGACAAGTTTGTGCATTTCATCATGTAAATTTGCTTTTGTATAGAGGTATTTAACATGGTATCAGAATGACTTAAAATGCTATTTAAAATAGAGAACAAAGTTGCATTCTTTGCATATTGTGTTGCAATAACTAGTTACTATCTGACTTTTCTCTTTAAGCCAAATCCTTTTATTGTCACTCAATCATACACACAAGTGCAACTGTGGGGGGAAAGTCTTGGGTTCAGTTTCAAGCAGTGTAGCAGTGTGACAAAAACACCATTACACATCTGTAACACAACACCGTGCACAATGTATACCTCAGAAATACATTATGCAGTAGACACAAAAGGAGACTGATTACAATAAAAAACACTTACCCGTACCGTCTGTAATCCCAAGGTACAGTTTGATGCAGTGAACTATACAATTTCTCTCCCTGTGCTAAGATGAACCAACCATTTATTTCAAAGACACCAGATGGAAATAGCATGACTAAAATTTCTCCCCTTTTTCTGTGTGTGGTGACGTACAGTTTGATTGAGGGCCGATATCACTGTTAAACAATGGCAGAAGATACCCAAGAAATAAAATGGTCACCTGGTCTGAAGAGATGTGCTGCTTATAAGAGGCCTATCTAAAGCACATTAGAAATCCCTGTGAACATGTTTTAGCTACTTAAACCACTCTCTGACACTCATTTCAATCTGGGTAATTGTGTATCATTTGTGCATAGCCAGGGCTCTCAAGTTTGATCAAAAGAGAAAGATACGAGAGCCCTGTGTGTAGCCCTTCCTCGGGAGACGGGAAAACACTTTTCTTTACAGCTCTCAAAACATTCTCAATACTTAATTGTTGCTCATCAACTGGCTTGTATGGGATTCAAAATACCATCTCCAGCTGCAAGACCATGCAGCCCATGTCATAAGATTCATATGTAAGTTCCCCTGACATTCAAAATGTCCTCCTTAACCATGTCATTTGGATTTTAGTAGCTACTAAAAACACTTTCAAAACCCTTGTTTGTCAGGTTATTTCTCTCTGCCTCCAGCCCATTTAGGCTTTCCTACTCTCCACACCGCCCCTCAAAGCCCCACATGCCAGGCCACCCCACCCCCTTTATGCCACGGTGATAACGAGGTGTCTGGACCTGCTAACTTGTAGGCCGTCACTCAGGAAGAGACGCCACTCGAAGTGGGCAGCAGTTGGGAGAGGGTGCTGTCAGATTCCTGGTCTTTGCACTCCGTTCAGCCTTCCGCCTCGCTGCCCAACGGAGGCTGCTCCTGCCTGTGATCTTTATAGCCTACTTCCCTTTGTTGACGCGGACACACCGCTATCCTTATCAAGTCTGGGTCAAAGCCAAATGGAAGAAAAAAAATGAAAGAAAAAAAAACCCCACACGCACAAAAAACGTCACATCATCACCCAGCTTTAGATGTCAACAGCCTGATAATGGTAACCCTAATGGAAAACCACAATGAAACGTTGACGTTTTTTTCGTCCGATGTTCATTGCCATGAATTCACCTACGTTTCTTTTTTCTGTTGTGATGCCTCTCTATGAAGTTATAGGCCTATTGTTTGGTAGCAGTTAAAGTGGGTGACAGGGAGGGTCGGCCGATTAGATTGCTCCAACAATCCCTCCATTCTTGTCTGTTTTCATTGCCTCGGACTTCTGGTGAGAGTATGTGTTGAAAGTTCAGTGTCCAACCCATTATCGGTTTCCAACTGGACCTGCAAACCGATGAAGTGAAGAGGATATTGTTGTCTTTGGAACGTTTCGACCGATGATTGTTTGAAAGTATGAGGTGCGAAATGAACTCTGAAAGCACAAAATACACAACTGGAAAAGCCGTATTGTCGAAAGAACCACTTTTTCTAATGGGTTAAACCTTGTCTTGTGAAGGTGATGTATTTCATTTTGGCTCCAAATTGTAGGGGTGGGCCGATCGATCTAAAGTAGGCCTATTAGTATCAATACCAACATTGCTATCAGTATTGATCGATATTCGCGTGAAAAGATCGATACTTGGGTTTACGTTTATGTTCAGTACACAACTCCCTTTACATCAGTGATTGTGCAAACACCGCTTCTCTTACTTCACTCAAGCTCACTTTGCCCCTCCCCCCCCCTTCCCTGCTATGCTGTGAGTGGTTGCCGGCGTGCACATGCAGTACATGACTCAGTCAGCAGCAAACTGATGGCTGCACAATGGCAGAGAGAAAGAGAAGCTCAGCTTCTCAACTAATCAAAGGGAAAAAATCTTTGAAGCATTCAATGAAAATGCAAATCAGAAGAATCAGAACTGTCTTTAATTGCCAAGTAAGTGTACACAAACAAGGAACTTACTTTGGTGGGCAGGTGCCTACAATAAACATAAGTGTTACAATAATTACATATTCATTTTCTATTTTCATTCAAATGTACATATTGATGATTCATTGACCTCATTGTTGGAGGCATTGCTTTCCCCTACACAAAAGTAGATCGTATCGGTATCGGCAATATTGGCCCTGTATTTACTTGGTATCGCATCAATACCAAATTTTGCAGAATCGCCCACCCCTACTACTCACGTCTATATCAATGCGACAGAGCTTACAGAAGGCACAATATTGATATTTGCTGCTCTTAGCGGCAAAGTGGACTTCTAAACTCCACCTAGGTTTGAAGGAGATCTTCTTTTTGGCTTCTGAAAGCCTACGCGAGTGATAAATTGCGACGGTGGGCAGGAAGGGTCAAAAAGGAGGACAAAGGGGCAAAAAGGAGGACACGCAACATCGGTCCGGACAAAGGGCTGGAAAACCGGACTGTCCGGACTAAATCTGGATCCGGCCCTTCCTCAGGCCCTTCTCATCCAGGTGTAGCTGCAGGCAGTCATACATGCAGACTGTACATGCATCAGTACACAATCACAGCCTGTGGTCTGAGGAGAGAGGTCCGGTCTGAGGCAAGCAATACCTTAGTATCCCAGATGTTGCAATCAGAATTTGTTCGGAATTTGTGGTCTGAGGAATTTTGTCCAGCGCCTTAACTGTTCAAATTTAAGTGACCTGAACTTCTGATCCTTGAATTTTTGGAACTGATTTTTTTTAAACATTTAAATAAATTCATATTTAAATTTTTAAGAGATTAAGTAAAAATTCGGTGTTATTTTAAATTTCAATATTAAGTATTCAATGCATTTGAAATGCTTGAGAAACATCCCACGGGCCCAAACAAAGGCCATTGGTTAGATTTTTCTTAGATCCAATGTACATAGAGGACTGACTGTACTGAAATAGAAAAGTTGACTCACGTAAGTCTACATTACTGCATAAAACGTACATTAAAATGGGAACAATTTTGCTTAAAAGTTATATACATATTTGTTTGCATGGAGGCAGTTTATTGTATGACGTCCATTTACTTTTCTGCTCTCTCTGAACCTGGGATGTAGATACCACACTTGTTTACTTTCTTTAGCAGTCGTGCTAACTGGTTAGCTATTTAGAGCTGTGCACCAATACTAGTTACATATTTTTTATACACGTTTTATTTATAGATAAACATTACATTTATTTATCCAACTAGATAAAAGCAATATACAGTTGTCCTTATTTCCTATCGATATACCATTTACTAGGTAATATCCAGAGACTGGGCTGGACTGGCAAGCGAGCTACAGTAGCTCTAGCGTTTGTGGTTTTTCTCTCTTCGTCTGGGGAGCTACGGCTAACTGAGCTGTATGAGGAGAAATTGGGATAAGGCAAGGCTTACCTCAAATATTCCTTATTCAAGTACTTCTCTAGTAATATTTAGTTGTTGTTGATATAATCAAATGAATGGTCGACAAAAACGGACGTAACTGTAATAGTTATAAAGCAAACAAGTTTTGAGTCTGAGCTAGCTCTAGTCTAATTAGCTACGCCAGCTAGCTAGTTGCTTTGGGTTTCTGACAGGAGCAGAAAATCCAGAATTTGTAAACAATAGGTTAGCTAATGTTAGCTAGCATGTCAGTAGAACTTGTCTGAAAGCTTAACGCTACCTTTTTACCCTGTTTGCTCTTTATTCATTTTAGGTTCTAAATTACTTTATCATTACAATTATGCAGTCAGAAACTCTTTACTAGCCTTTAACTCTGTGCAATAACCAAGCACAGGATATTAGCAAACTAGTCGAAATAACTGATAATGAATTAACTTAGCATTCAGTTCACGAGTTCAGTAATCACACCATAGATTGAATACACGGCTTTTATTGAATCAGAGCTGGTCGCAGAGCCGAGCTCGATGGTTGAGGAAGCTGGTGGCAAAGCCTAATGAAATGAGGTACAGGCTGGTAATGTGATGTGTCGTTCGTGAACGATTCGTTCATTTTGAAACGATCCAAAGACTCGTACCCGGCAGATGAACGAATTGTTCCTCCCAACCGTGTCTTCGGATCAATGATTCGTTCATCTGACAACCGGGTCTTCGGATCAATGATTCGTTCACTTGACCAATAACCATTTCAAATCATACAAACTGTCATGATACATAGTTTTAATGCAGGAATTACTTCTAAAATAGTATTTGCTGGTTTACATGCACCAACATGAGAATATGATACGTGTTTGCAGTGGACGCATTTAGGCCAGGGAATACGCTCCCCCCTCCCCCCCTTAAAATGAACGAAAGACTCGAAAAAAGATTCGTTCATTTTACTGAACGAGATTCAAAGAACCGAATCAGTAAAATGATCCGAACTTCCCATCACTAGTTAGTTGATTAGTGAAGGAGGAGTCTTGGTGCGCTATCTTCCTCCCGAACCTTGATTAGTTAATCAAACTTCCTTTATGAGTAATGCGACAAAAAAAATATTTCAGAATTGAAATGAAGAACACCATGTTATATTAATTCACAGTGTTTACCTGACTGTATGTTATTTTCCCTGCAGACTGCACTCTGTGCCAGCATTGAATAACCCCGTGTCAAAAACCCAATGCCGTTCTCACCCTAGTGTAATCCTGACATCGAGTTTAGCAAGAGGGCCTTTCTGGCTCGGGAAATTGAGCTGGAAATCCTTTAACCTGTTGCAGTTGGGCGAGCAGGATGTCGCTCACTAACACTCCCACCAGCAACGACGCGTGCCTCAGCATCGTGCACAGCCTCATGTGCCACCGGCAGGGTGGCGAGAGCGAGACCTTCGCCAAGCGGGCCATCGAGAGCCTGGTGAAGAAACTGAAAGAGAAGAAGGACGAGCTGGACTCGCTCATCACGGCCATCACCACCAACGGAGCGCACCCCAGCAAGTGTGTGACCATTCAGCGAACCCTGGACGGGCGCCTGCAGGTATAGCTCACTGCTTGTGTTGGAGGTCTTAGAAACATCCAGCTGGTTAGTACGATACAACTTCTAACACATCTGCCTCCTCGAACTGAGGGGGCCACACGTATTTTGGCCAGACGACCAGCACCTTTACAAATGCTGTTGATTTGTTGTTCACAGGTCGCGGGGCGCAAGGGGTTTCCCCATGTGGTGTACGCACGACTGTGGCGCTGGCCAGATCTCCACAAGAACGAGCTGAAGCATGTGAAATACTGCCAGTTCGCGTTTGATCTCAAATGTGACAACGTGTGTGTCAACCCTTACCACTATGAGAGGGTTGTGTCACCAGGCATCGGTCAGTCGGAACTGCTGTTTAGCTGAACGCTGTCGGGGGTGTTTCTGGCGTAAACAAAAACATGAATCTGTTTGTTTATGCTTTCAGATCTCTCAGGACTGACCCTTTCAAGCTCAGGTACGGTAGGCACTGCATCATTCCCAAACGCTGTTCCACCGTGTTGATCCCACACGCACTCGACAAGCTTAATGGGAGGTCATAGCTCAGTGGTTAGAGCACCTGGACTAGGTGCAGTTCCATCGGCGTATGTAAAGCCCTCTGTGACACAGCCAGTAAAAGGGGCCATAGGACTGCAGATTGAGATTGAACATTGAAATCCCCCCTGTAGGCTACTGTACTGTTTGGGATCAAATGAATGACTGTGAATCTACTGAATGAAAACATTCTTCTCGCCTTCCAACCGTTCTCGTCTCCCAGGCAACTTCACAGTCAAAGACGAGTTTGATTACGACAGCCAGCAGCCTCACACCAGCTCTGAGTTCCACCTCCCCACCGTCCAGCACCCCCCCTCCAGACCTCCAGGCTCCCAGGAGGCCTTCGGCAGTCCAACCCTGCGCCCCCCACCCGAGGGCAGCGGCTCGGCCTCCACCTCGGCCTTCTCCAGCATCACCGCAGCTGGATCTTCAAGTGAGGTTTTTTTTTCTCTCTCTCTCTCTCTCTCTCTCTCTCTCTCTCTCTCTCTCTCTCTCTCTCTCTCTCTCTCTCTCTCTCTCCTCTCTCTCTCTCTCTCTCTCTCTCTCTTTCTCTCTCTCTCTCTCTCTCTCTGACTCTCAATTTCTCTGACTCTCTCTCTCTGTCTCTGACTCACACACACATTTCTGACTAATCACTAGGGGTGGAGGGAATTTTGTTGTTGTTGTAATGTTATTTTTATACAAACTAAAAAAAAAAAAAAAAAAGCAAAAAATCGAGTTGTGACCCCAAGAATTGAATTGGATCAAATCGCGAGGTACCAAAAGTTTCCCATCCCACTAACCACCCATTGTCACTCTCTGCACGGACATACAAGCAGGGATATTCACAGCCCACAGAGGGTGCCTATCAGTTGTGCATGGCTGTCAGACCTGTTTCATGTTGCTCAGCCACAGTAAAGCCGCCTAGCTGTTACACGTCCTTCAACTGCCACCTGTAAAAAGACCACCCGTCAGTTGGCTGCTCCCAAACAAAGCTGTGATTCACCGAGGCTTTTGTGTGCAGGTTCTGCCCCCGACTGGACGCGGAACGGGAGCTTCCCGCTCACGGTGTCTCACCACCAGAACGGTCCATCTGCAGCACCACCCTCCCATGCCTCCCTCAGGGCACTACTGTGAGTGGCCCCCCTGCTACGCCTCGCAGGCCAGCGCTAAAAAGCATCCTGGAAATGGGTGGGAGGGGGGGGGGGATTTGGTCATCATTGAAGGGGTCCAAAGGGCGGAGATAACTTTTGTATTTTCTTTGCATTTGTTTATATGGTAATAGACCTCAGCATAGCAATTTCAGTGGAAAGTTTTAAAACGTGAAAAACACCCTCTTGCATTTAATGAGTCCTACTTTTTGAGGCTTTAATGACAGTGTGCTGACCTTGGACTTGGCTTTCTCAGTCTTCAGTTCCCCCATTTAGATGTTGGTCTCAAAACGTTTGGACTACTGGAGTAATGGCGCTATGTTATATAAATGCATCGATCAGTTAATATAATAGCATTAAAGGAAGAAGATGTTAATGAGCTTCTGCTCTGAACTATCCATAGTGCTAATGATGTGTTTCCATATCAATGTGGGTTTGTTTTGATTAAACAACCCACGCTTCAAGTAAACATCACGGTGCTTTGAATGACCACATATTAATTAGTCTCACCGTTTTCTCTCTGTAGGGCCTGTAGCCAATGAGATTGCATTCCAGCCTCCCATATCCAATCACCCAGGTGAGTGGGCCTAACTTAAAGTGGGATGTGAGTCCCTCTGGGTCTCTGTAAGAGCGTGTGTGTTTGTCTGTGTCAGTAGAAGGTGTCAGGGAGTCAGGTGGCTGAACGGTGAGGAAATCGGGCTAGTAATCAGAAGGTTGCCAGTTCGATTCCCGGCTGTGCCAAATGACGTTGTGTCCTTGGGCAAGGCACTTCAACCTACTTGCCTCGGGGGGAATGTCCCTGTACTTACTGTAAGTCACTCTGGATAAGAACGTCTACTAAATTTAAATGTGTCGGGGGGGTGTTTCAGAAAACGAGTTAGTTGACTCGGAGTTGATAGAAACTCTGTGTAGGTGAGATATGAAAGAATTAAGTGTGTGTGTGTGTGTATATATATATATATAGCTGATTGGTGTTTTGTGTTTTCTCCCGGGGTGTCTGTTAGAACACAACTTGTAGACACGTCTTTGTTTTGTTGATTTATTACCCGTTAAATTTGCAGAGTTTTCAGTTTCTTGTATGTATGTATTGCTGAGTGTTTTTTTTAATCATGAACGCACCCATTCCGCTGCATTAAAGATTGCTCACAACGAGAATAACAAAGAAAACTTAGTGGCAGGTATTAGAGCAGAAGCCCAACCATAATTTATGATAACTGTAACTGATAAAAGTCTGTTGACTTCATGCAAGGGTGAGACTGGTAATTGTAGTCTTTCTCCTATTGGCTGATCCCACCAGCCTCGGTCTCTTATTGGCTGATCCCACCAGCCTTTCAAAGAGCCAGTTACTACTGCATCATACTCCGTGCAGCTAGCCTGCTCGCTAGCAGGTTTTATTCAACTAACCCAGAGTTTTTCCAGCTCTACTCTTGAACTGAAAGCTGCCCTCCGATTATGTCAGACATGGCGTGTCCTTTCTGTAAGAGCTAGTTGATTTTGAAGGAAAAATACTCTGCAGAAACCTGTGTTGGAAGAGGAAGACCCTGATTGGATGTCATCATTTCCTGATGAGTATGTGTGTGGAGTGTGGCTGTTTTCTCTGCTCTCAGTTTGAAACATGGATCAAGTCATACAGTGCGCTACAATCATTTCTAATTGACCCGTCACTGCCCCAGTGTCCTTTAAAGACAATGTGCCTTTCATTCTTTATACCCTACCCTCTGGGGGGGTCTGTTCCCTGCCTCTGGGGGTCTGTTCCCTGCCTCTAGGGGGTCTGTTCCCTGCCTCTAAGGGTCTGTTCCCTGCCTCTAAGGGTCTGTTCCCTGCCTCTGGGGGTCTGTTCCCTGCCTCTAAGGGTCTGTTCCCTGCCTCTAGGGGGTCTGTTCCCTGCCTCTAGGGGGTCTGTTCCCTGCCTCTAAGGGTCTGTTCCCTGCCTCTGGGGGTCTGTTCCCTGCCTCTAGGGGGGTCTGTTCCCTGCCTCTAAGGGTCTGTTCCCTGCCTCTAGGGGGTCTGTTCCCTGCCTCTGGGGGTCTGTTCCCTGCCTCTAGGGGGGTCTGTTCCCTGCCTCTAAGGGTCTGTTCCCTGCCTCTAGGGGGTCTGTTCCCTGCCTCTAAGGGTCTGTTCCCTGCCTCTAGGGGGTCTGTTCCCTGCCTCTAAGGGTCTGTTCCCTGCCTCTAAGGGTCTGTTCCCTGCCTTTGGGGGTCTGTTCCCTGCCTCTAAGGGTCTGTTCCCTGCCTCTAAGGGTCTGTTCCCTGCCCTCTAAGGGTCTGTTCCCTGCCTCTGGGGGTCTGTTCCCTGCCTCTAAGGGTCTGTTCCCTGCCTCTAGGGGCTCTGTTCCCTGCCTCTAAGGGTCTGTTCCCTGCCTCTGGGGGTCTGTTCCCTGCCTCTAGGGGTCTGTTCCCTGCCTCTAGGGGGTCTGTTCCGCTGCCTCTAGGGGGTCTGTTCCCTGCCTCTAAGGGTCTGTTCCCTGCCTCTGGGGGTCTGTTCCCTGCCTCTAAGGGGTCTGTTCCCTGCCTCTAGGGGGGGTCTGTTCCCTGCCTCTAAGGGTCTGTTCCCTGCCTCTGGGGGTCTGTTCCCTGCCTCTAAGGGTCTGTTCCCTGCCTCTGG